>NC_142808.1:16518844-16818844 GCF_049724085.1 Artemia sp. Qi Xiang Cuo | reverse complement strand
CTACTTAATTGCAATTTTTCAATAATTTCTTGAATTAATTATTTGCAGTACAAATCCAAGAGTTGACTTCAAGAAAGAGATTGTTACTTACTCAGCATGTTACAATAGTTGAGTGAGTTAAATTTCTAAATCATTTAGCTAAGTGACAATCTTGTGTGATAAAGATAAAAAAAAGTTACTTACTTGCTATTTTTTCATAATTTATTGAATGAAAAATCTGTACTGTACATCCAAGAGGTGAAATCAATAAAGAGTTTGTTACTTACTTACAAATATTTTCATAATTTCTTGAATGAAATTTCCGTATTGTGTATCCAAGAGATGACTTCAAGAAAGAAATTGCTACTTAGACTGATAATTTTTCCATAATTTCTTGAATTTAATTTCTACGTCATTTATATAACTTGTGAAAACAATAAAGAGTTTGTTACTTACTTAGAATTTTGTCATAATTTCTTGAACGAAATGTCTTTTTTGTTTGTCTAACAGGTGAATTCATGAAAGAATTTGCTACTTAGTTACAATTTTTTCATAATTTCTTGAACGAAATTTCCGTATTGCGTATCCAAGAGTTCACTTCAAGAAAGAAATTGTTACTTACTGAGAATTTTTCAATAATTTCTTGAATTAAATTTCTGCATCATGTAGCTAAGTGAAAATTGTTTGTGATAAAGAAAAAAAAAATTTACTTACTTGCGTTTTTTTCATAATTTATTGAATGAAAAATCTGTACTGTATATCCAAGAGGTGAAATCAATAAAGAGTTTGTTACTTACTTACAAATATTTTCTTAATTTCTTTAATGAAATTTCCGCATTGTGTATCCAAGAGATGACTTCAAGAAAGAAATTGTTACTTACTGAGAATTTTTTAATAATTTCTTGAATAAAATTTATAAATAGTATATCTAATTCATTAAATTATATAATGAAATTTAATTATTGTTTATAAATGAGTATAATTAGATAAATAAAATTTTAATTACTTAGAATTTTTTACTAATTTCGTTAATTAAATTTCTACATCGTATAGCTAAGTAAAAATTGTTTTTTATATAGAGAAAAAAAAAAGTTAACTACTAGCGGTATTTTCATAATTAATTGAATGGAGTATCTGTACTGTATATCCAAGAGTGGAAAACAAAAAGAGATTGTTACTTACTTACAAATATTTTCATAATTTCTTGAATAAAATTTCCGTATTGTGTATCCAAGAGTAGACTTCAAGAAAGAAATTTCTACTTACTGAGAATTTTTTCATAATTTCCCGAATTAAATTTCTACATCTTATATCTAAGTCGTGAAAACAATAAAGAGTTTGTTACTTACTTGGAATTTTTTCATAATTTCTCGAACGAAATGTCTTTTTTTTGTTTATCCAGCAGGTGAATTCAAGAAAGAATTTGCTACTTACTTACAATTTTTTCATAATTTCTTTAATGAACTGTCTTTTTTATTTACCCAGGAGGCGAATTCAAGAAAGAATTTGCTACTTACTTAAAATTTTTGATAATTTCTTAAATGAAATTTCTGCATTGTGTATCCATGAGGTAACATGAGTGTGTTACCTATATACAATTCCTTCATAATTTCTTGAATGAAATTTCAGTATTGCGTATCCAAGAGGTGAAAACAATAAAGACTTTATTTCTTACTTGCGATTTTATTATGATTTCTTGAATTAAATATCTGTATTGTGTCCAGGAAGCGAATTCAAGAAAGCTATTCTTACTTACCTACAATTTCTTCATAATTTAATGAAATACATAAAACTATTCTAAAGAATAAAGACGAGTTAAGCTTCAAGATATTGATTGATTAAACGTATTAACATATTTTTGAAAGAATTTGCTACTTACTTACAATTTTTGATAATTTCTTGAATAAAATTTCTGCATTGTGTATCCCTGAGGTAACTTCAAGAAAGAGTTTGTTGCTTACTTAGAGTTTCGTCATAAATTTCTTGAATGAAATGTCTTTTTTTATTTATCCAAGAGGCGAATTAAAGAAAGAATTTGTCCCCATGTGTCTGACAATAGATGTATGAAAATTCCTTTTCTTACATCTCCAACGTTTTATTAGATATTCTAAACGTTTGACATGCTAGCTTACTCTAAAAATAATGAACACATAACAATGTAATGCATAATATATTTTTAATGAAATAATGCTATGTAGAATATTAATACAAAAAATATATTACGATACATTATTAATATCAATGATTAACTTTGGACATTTTGAATCTGTTCCATAAAATAGTTCACCATGTTCTCTCTTGATATTATAGCTAGTGTCTTCTCTTAGTTCGTAATCAGTAGAATAATCGTTATTCCATTTAGAGTCAAACACAATTTTTACTGGTGTCTCATCAAAATGTTCAATATACGTTTAGTCCCTGGTTATATTTGTATCAATGAGTGTTTGAGAAAATGCAATAACATTTGTTGGTGCTTTGTTTTTTACAGATTGAACTTTATTCTCCCTCGTGATATTTTATGAAAAGGACCTTTTTATTTTTATGGCAATTTCACTGTCTATTAACACATTATTTTTACACAGGTAACAGTTTCGGCACGTAGACAAGATATGGTTTACGATATTAGTAGAAGAGTAGGCCTTTCTTTTATTGATCTTCCGTTGAATGCTAATACACGAAAGGTGACGATTTGATGTATCAGTAGTTAATGTGTTACCTGCAACAGTACCAAGGAGTTGTACTCTATCATCAATTATTATTTTTATGTTGGCATTCTCTTTGAGTGCAATCATCTCTGGAGATCTCAATCTCTCATAACCACCAACATAAGAGTTGAATTTTTTCGGTATTCCAAAGAAATTTAATTCCTTACTGTCATGACAATGCATGCATACATTTCCAATAGTGCTACCACCTGTACTTGTTTCAAAGTTTAAATACTTCTCTTTGTCAGCATTAAGTGCTACAATAACCTTTTTATGTAAACACACTTTATTAAAAAGCTCAATCTTCACTTTTTTTTTTAAAGATATGACCTATGTTTTTATAATTCCAATGCGTAAAAAATACTGATTTAATACATGCAATAGATTAGGTAGTGTCAATAACCGGTCATAGAATACCGGTGGGGAAGTCTCATTGTGTCTCTGACCAATCACAGAGCGCAATTGTTATAACTTGAATAATATTTTTAAATTTTAATTTATTTAAAAAAATAATAAAAATAAAAAATTTTAAAAATTTATGATTTTTAAAAAAGATTTTTTTTTTTTTTTAGAAAGAAAAAAAAACAACAACAAATGTTTAAATAACAATAGTAATTATATTTAAAGATTAAAAATACCAAAAAGCTGGTCCCGTGATATATAATATTTTTTAACATGTCTTATGGATTTATCACGATCAGGTATGTTCTTAGGTATCCACTGTGCGAAGAACCTAACCTCGTCTTCAGGACGGTGATAACCCCCTCAAATTTAGGACACTTAAACTCATCTAGATTGAAAAGTGGAATCCTAGGCTCAAACCTTTGAATTAAAACTTTATCTGTAGGTACATTGCCCTTTACGTAGAGTGCTTCAACTCCGAAAAAGCTGCAAATTCCACTGACTTCCTCCTGGACATTTCTCAGTTCCTGACCAGTATTATTTAGTGGTGTAATCACTCTATCATAGAATCCCAGTCTGTTTATATAACGTAATGTAGTACATCACAAGCTTTGATCCGACTCAAACAGATGACATTTCACAAAACCCTAAACGCTTAGGTCCAAAATAACTATTTGGGGTGTGACCAGTTATGGTTTTTTTACATACCCGCGATGAAAGTGTGTTCACTGTTTTTCTGGATCTTATAGTATCTTTTATAATCATGATTTGATAGAAGATTTATCATCCGTTGAAAATCTACTATTGTTACAATTGCTTAAAATGAAATTCGAGTCGTCTATAAATCGTTTTGAACTTGTGAAACATTTAATAGCCTTTAATTTCTAGATCACAATGTACATAAACATTAAAAAAAAAAATATCTTTGGTCGCTAAAGAATGTTTGTGTGTTGGAATGCTTAGCATAACGATATCAGGGGGTATAACGATATCACAGGGTATTTCATTGCGTGATTTAATAGACTAAAGCGTCTCACATCTCTACCATTATACAGAGGGCTATGTTTGTCCTTTTTCTGTGTTTTTACAAGTGTCCTTAACTGTTTTCTTGTTTCACTCGAATCGTTGTCAATGTTTAGAGGTATTTTTTCACCGATTTTTTTTGTATATTGAATCTTTGTTGTATATGTGCATCTCGGTCCTTTCTAGGGGGGTTTTTAATTTCATTAATACACTTCAAACTTAAAAAAAAAAAGAAGAAAAATTTAGGAATGAAAAAAAAAACCCAATTTTACAGAAAAATTGGACAAAAAACTATTAGTATTAGGTTTTTAGTGCTCTATTTTATAGTGCATTATAAATATTCAAAAAAAAATTTCAACTGAAAGTAAGGAGAAACACTAAAACTTAAAATGAACCAAAATTAATACGTATATGAGGGGGGGTCCCTCCTCCTCAACACCTCGCCTTTCACGCTAAGTTCAAATTTTGTTCCAATTCAATAAAAATTGGCCCTGAATCAAGAATGTTATATATTTATAATAAATAGCTCTTTTGAAAGAACTAAGTACAACGTAGTCTCACGAATGAGGTATTGAAGCAGGGGTGAACCCCTTCATATTCAATCTCAGGTATTTTAGTTTGAAGTGTTATTGTAGCTCCTTAATTTCAACTGAAAAAATTTCAACTGAAATTTTTATTTATTTAAACTAGTTTCTAGTTTAAATTTTAGTTAAAAATTTAGTTTCTTATCGTTTTTAAGTAGTGCTGGGAAATCTGACACCACCTACATAGAAAATTTCTCTCCCCCAATTAAAAATTCCTCCTTGTAGATATCCTACCACTTAACGCCCTGCCCCCCCCCCTCCAACGACCCAAAAAAAAAAAATAAAAAGGCAGTATAAACACCAATAACCAAAGCTATATTCAAACAAAGGGCAAAGCTCACAACATTCAGTCCTCCTCCCGGGCATGTGAGGGATTAAATCATCCTCAAAGACATAGTTATTAGATTTTTTTGAATAAATATGGCAATTTCAAACTTTTAATCCGGTGACTTTGGGAAAAAATGATCCTAGGAGGGGGCTTAGTTGCCGTCCAAATCCTTAGGTCACTTTAAAAGGACACTAGAACTTTTAATTTCTATTTGAATGAGGCCTCTCTCAATATTCTAGGACCTCTGGGTCGATAAAGTCACCCCTGAAAAAAAAAAAATAAACACGCTAATTAGCCGTGAGGCATTCTTAACCATCGCAATACCTTTACGCTAATACCTCTTCGCAAAAAAATTCGCAAATATCGTATACTAAAGAAGTAATTACATCAATGTTGTTAGCTCCATCATTAATCTCCAATAATATAAATGCACCACTCATTTTTTTCCTCTACTAATATCCTTGCAAATAAAAACTATTCTCTTTGAATTCAATTCTCTTACTAATATGAATTGTAAAGAAAACTATTACTCTTGTGGAACTCAATCCTCATTTAACTCAACCCCCGTGCAACTGAACCTCCCTTGTAACTGAACCCCTGTATAACCGAAACCCCCGTGTAACTGTAGCCCCTTTAACTGAACCCTCGTGCAACTCAACCCCCCATGCAACTCATCCCCCGCAAAACACTTCAGCCCTTTCTTTTTAAATTGACAATACTTTTCAAACGTTTCTTATGTATTATACAGACCACATCGGCAAGGTAAAGCTAGGTCAAGTCACAATGTCATTCTATTGTTAATTTTCAATTAAGCTATTGAATACCTTCTAGCAATGTCTCTTGTAAGCGTCAAATCTATTAAGTATCTGAGCATGTTCTTTGTATTGTTGATGCAAGCACCCCGTTCTTTAATTACCCGTGAGGCATTCTTAACCATCGCAATACCTTTACGCTAATACCTCTTCGCAAAAAATTCGCAAATCTCGTAAACTAAAGAAGTAATTACATCTCTGTTGTTAGCTCCATCATTAATCTCCAATAATGTAAATGCACCACTCATTTTTTTCCTCTACTCATATCCTTGCAAATAAAAACTATTCTCTTTTAATTCAAGTCTCTTACTAATATGAATTGTAAAGAAATCTATTACTCTTGTGGAACTCAATCCTCATTTAACTCAACCACCTTGCAAGTGAACCCCCCCTTGGTACAGAACCCCGGGATAACCGATACCCCCGTGTAACTGTAGCCCCTTTAACTGAACCCACGTGCAACTCAACCCCCCATGCAACTCATTCCCCTCAAAACACTTCAGCCATTTCTTTTTAAATTGACAATACTTTTCAAACGTTACTTATGTATTATACAGACCACATCGGCGAGGTAAAGCTAGGTCAAGTCACAATGCCATTCTATCGTTACTTTTCAATTAAGCTATTGAATACCTTCAAGCAATGTCTCTTGTAAGCGTCAAATCTATTAAGTATCTGAGCATGTTCTTTGTATTGTTGATGCAAGCACCCCGTTCTTTAATTACCTGTGAGGCATTCTTAACCATCGCAATACCTTTACGCTAATACCTCTTCGCAAAAAATCCGCAAATCTCGTAAACTAAAGAAGTAATTACATCACTGTTGTTAGCTCCATCATTAATCTCCAATAATGTAAATGCACCACTCATTCTTTTCCTCTACTAATATCCTTGCAAAAAAAAACTATTCTCTTTGAATTCAATTCTCTTACTAATATGAATTGTAAAGAAAACTATTCCTTTTGAAACTTGAATATATACAAAAAATAATTGGCATCTAAAAAGATACACCGGTTTTTCCGACACGGATTTAACCTAAAAAAAACCAACTTGTATATCATGAAATAGAAATTCAGTTAATTGTGTCAGAAAAAAACTTGAACCAAAACAGATTATACCCAACCTGTTTGGTACGGGCGCGTACGCAAAGTATATACCTTCAAGCAAATTCCATATTATATTTCAAATTACTATAGCTTCTATAGAAATGGTACCTCTTTGCAAATGACCCTGGTAACACAATTACTTGAAACCCTACACACATATCTATGCCTCAGGCGTAGGTTTGCGTTTAGGTTTTCAAGTGCCTATGGCCTTACTACTAGGGGGGTCATAAAGAGGAAACTTTCCTTTTCGGGAATCTGACAAGAGATAAGAATGTGTAGCATTAGTAGAGAATAGTTGAAAGCAGATTAGCATTAGTACAACCTTTTCAAACCAATTTCTTGTCATTTTAATTTTCCATTCTGGAAATATAAGTGGCTCTTTTAATTCAAGATAAACCGCATATCATTCATTAAAATTGGCTTATTTTTGTTGACAGATGTGACTTTAATATAGCTTGGCGATCTTGCATTCCATCAAAGCGCCTACTCATGTTAGTTGCAAAATTGTAGCATTGAAAGGCCCATTTTTCAAAGCCTTTTGCAAAACTCATAGAATTTCTTCTGCTCCTTTCTTTGATTCAGAATCTACAATGAGGAGTGAACACTCTTTAACAGCTCTCTCTCTATCGATTTACAGTACACCTACAGCAAAACACTCTTCATGGCTGGCAGCAGGTGTTTTGTCTGTGAAGATGCCAAATAAGTCAGCTTCATTGACTTCCGCTAGAATTTTTGAACTAGCTCTGTTTGAACAATCGCAATTAATTTACTCTGACAATTACCCACCAGATAGCTGACATTTGGCTTCATCTGGTTTTTCATTTGATGGTCCATTTTGATGTTGTGTCTTGAAAGAAGATTGGCTAGCTCAACATGATTTTTCCCTGTCATGATTCTTCCCATGAAATTCCAGCCCTTGTTTACCTAGAGTGGTGGTAACATCTAGCAGCATGTATATAATGCAACACCCCCTCTTTCCCTTTATTTTTCTGATTCTTTATCTTTCATTAGTTTCTTCTTGTTAACTAAGCTTGGCAGCAATTTATCTCTCTCTTTAAAACAAATTAACTAAAAAAAACAAGTTTTTTTTTTAACTGTTAGTAAGGAGTGACATTAAACTTAAAACGAACAGATATTATTCCGTATATGAAAGGGGCTGTCCCCTCCTCATCGCCTCACTCTTTCCGCTAAAGTTTGACTCTGTCTTACAACTTTATTTTTTAAGACAATAAGAGACTTTAGCGTAAAGAGCGAGGCGTTGAGGAGAGTTTTTTTTAGTTAATTTTTGAACTTTTTTGAATTAATGCAGCTTTGATTTTCGCTAACCGTACATGAATAATTAAAAAGAAATTTGCTTATTAATTTTCCTTTTTTTTGGCTAATTGACTTTCTCGAAATTTTGTTCTGACGTAACTCACGAATTAACTTACGCAACGAATATATATATTCGTATGTTTTTATTACGTATATTAGGGAGTTCGCTCCCTAGTCAATACCTCGCTCTTTACACTAAAGTTCGAATTTTGTTCGAATCACAAACCCTGAATCACAAAGGCCGGTTAATTAGAATAGATAGCTCTTTTGAAAGTACTAAAAACAACTTTAGCGTAAAAAGGGAGATATTGAATTGGGGGCGAACGCCCTCATATACAAAATCATTTCTGTTCGTTTTAAGTTTTAAGGTTGCTCCTTAGTTTCAGTTGAAAAAAACTTTTTTTTTATTTAATTTCTGATCGTTTTTTTAATAATGCTGTGAAATCTGGCACCCCCTTCATGGAAATGTCCCTTCCCCCAATAAAATATCCTCCATGGAAAGACCCTCTCCCGTAAACCCTACTCCAACCCCCCACTGGAAAAATTCCCTCCTGAAAACTCCTGAATACGTCCTAATAACCAATACTATTTGTAAACAACGGGCAAAGTTTATAACTAGCAGCCATTCCCCCGGAAACTCTGGGGGATTAAGTCACCATCAAAGACATATTTTTTTTAGATTTTTGACTATGCTGAAAAAAATGGCTATCTCAAAATTTTGATTGGGTGACTTCGGGAATAAAATGGAAGTGGGAGGGGGCCAAGTTGCCCTCCATTTTTTTTGGTCACTTAAAAAGGGCGCTAAAACTTTTAATTTCCGTTCGAATGAGCCCTCGCACGATATTCTAGGACCACTGGATCAATACGATCACCCCTGGGGAAATAAAAAAAAAATAATAAATAATAAAGTGTATCAGGTTCTCTGATACACTGAATCTGATAGTGTGATTTTCATTAAAGTTCTATGACTTTTAGAGGTTGTTTCCCCCTTTTTTCGATTATAAGGCAACTTTTCTCAGGCGCGTAACTTTTGATGGGTAGGACTAAACTTGATGAAACTTGTATATTTGAAATTAGCATAAAGATCTGATTCTTCTGATATATCTATTGGTACCAAAATTCCTTTTTTTAGAGTTTCGGTTACTATTGAGCCAGGTTGCTCCTTATTCTGTATATGAAAGGGGCTGTCCCCTCCTCAACGCCTCGCTCTTTACGCTAAAGTTTGACTCTGTCTTACAACTTAATTTTTTAAAACAATAAGAAACTTTAGCGCAGAGAGCGAGGCGTTGAGGAGGGGACAGCCCGTTTCATATACATAATAATTTCTGTTCGTTTTAAGTTTTAATGTCCCTCGTTACTTTCAGTTGAAAAAAACTTGTTTTTTTATTTAATTTCTGATCGTTTTTTAAAAAATGCTGTAAAATCTGGCACCCCCTTCATGGAAATGTCCCTACCCCTATGAAATGTAAGTAGTAAGCGCCCAATTAGTTAAAAACTTACATTCAAACTTACGCCTGAGGCATGGATATGTGTGTAAGTTTTCAAGTAATTGGGTTACCAGGGCCATTTAATACCGGTCCTATTAAGGACAAGTTTTTCTGACGTAGATTTCTAGTTCATGATATACAAGTTGTTTTTTTTTAGGTTAAATCCGTGGTCATTCATCTGTAAGTTGATTAGCATGTTTTTTTTTTTAACTTGGCGATTCGTTTAATGGGTTTAATTAATAGAACGAGTATTATTTTTGAAAAGGGTAATTACTTCTTTAGTTTACGAGATTTGAGAATTTCTTGCGAAAAGGTATTTGCGTAAAGGTATTGCGATGGTTAAGAATGCCTCACGGGTGAAACTCCCTTTTTAGAAAATCAGCCTCCCTGTTTTGGAAACCTCTTTTTCTTCCGAGGCTTGAAGTATTTGGCGGCTAGATATTAAACTTAATGAAATTTATATACTTGCAATCTGCATAAAAATCCAATTCCTGTCAATTGTTATCGAAATTCTATTTTTGAAGTTTCTCTTACTATTGAGTCGTATCCCCCAACGCCACCTATGAAAAGATTCTTTTAAAAGAAACACTTCGAATTGAAAAAAAAGAAACCCTAAGCAAATAATCTTAACAAAGTTTAATCTCTTCCAAAAGAAACTTAAAAAAGTAAACAAAGTCAACCCATTTCTCACTGGCAAATTCCTACGATATTTTGAGTATATAAAATATATAATTTCCCATTCATGTTAAACTTTGATTGAACAAATATTAGACAAATCTACTTCACTTATACAAGTAGAACTATCAGGCAAGATTTCTGTCTCAAGAGGTTTATCCGATATTGGAATACGGTTTTTTAGAATGTGCCATTGAAGATGTATCGCTTCTGGAACTTATTTTTAGTCTCAGGTTCTTTACAGGGCTTCTTTCTTCTTCATTAGCATCTATCTTTCTTTTTTCAACCGACCTCGTCCTTTCTATAGCCTCAGAGTTTCTAAGTTTTCTTTTCAGCTTTTGCTGGGTTTTCCGGGTTTTCTTTTCTACTTTTCCTATAAGTGCTTCATCTTTCATATCACGTGAAATTTCCTTCCTTGGTTCGCTTATTTCGCACTTGGAATGAAAGTCCACTTCGTCATAACGAGGATGTAAAGATCCTGATGCCAGCAGAGCAGAGGACTTTAACTCACTTTCTGTTAGTTTGTTTATCACTATTGTAGAGGACTTCAATTGTCTCCGAATTCCAGGTATTTCAGCGAGCCTAATGAAACATCTTTCTGTCATTTTTTTATTTCCTGAAATGGAAACAGAGATCATTGAAATATTGATCTTTTTTCTGCATTGGCAAAAAATATTACATTCAAAATTCTTTACAGTCTCATGAAATGTAATTAAACAAATATAAAAGATTTTTCAACTAAAGTAAGGAGCAAGTTTAAAACTCATAACAGATTGAAGCTATTTTGTACATAAGGGAGGGACACCCAATTTTCTTTAAAAAATTTGGAAAAAAGCCAACTTCACAATAAAGAGTAAGGAGTTAAGGATGAGACAGACTTTTGATCTTTTACATAATTAAATAAATAAATAAATAAAAAAAAACTTGCGAATATTTTCATTCTAACTTAACTTGTAGGAAATAATCGAAGCAAACTCAAAACGCGCAAATCCCCTACGTCTTCCCAATTTAATTTTCTTTCATATGAATACTTTTCATTTTAAACTTAAAATATGCTAAATTCTTGATTTTCATTCTAACTTAAACTTCACAATAAAGAGTAAGGGGTTAAGGATGAGACAGACTTTTGATCTTTTACATAATTAAATAAATAAATAAATAAAAAAAACTTGCGAATATTTTCATTCTAACTTAACTTGTAGGAAATAATCGAAGCACTCAAAACGAGCAAATCCCCTATGTCTTCCCAATTTAATTTTCTTTCATATGAATACTTGTCATAATTTGGAAAAAAACAATTAGCTGGGATGCCAAATGGACACTTTTAGTGGCTTTTGGATACTTTTTTTTACTTTGAAGGAAAAAGGGACAATATTGAGTCAAAAAAGGCAAATTTTTGAAAAAAAGGACACTTTTTGGACATTTTCCAAAATTGAAACCAACTGGCTTTATTTTCTTCTTTTTTTGACTGCTTTTAATTTGTACTTTACTTTTAGGCTTTGGTAACGGCTTACACACTCTTTCTGTCATTTTTTTTATTTCCTGAAATGGAAACAGAGATCATTGAAATATTGATCTTTTTTCTGCATTGGCAAAAAATATTGCATTCAAAATTCTTTACAGTCTCATGAAATGTAATTAAACAAATATAAAAGATTTTTCAAGTAAAGTAAGGAGCAAGTTTAAAACTCATAACAGATTGAAGCTACTTTGTATATAAGGGAAGGACCCCCAATTTTCTTTAAAAAATTTGGAAAAAAGTCAACTTCACAATAAAGAGTAAGGAGTTATGGATAAGACAGACTTTTGATCTTTTACATAATTAAATAAATAAATAAAAAAAAAAAAACTTGCGAATATTTTCATTCTAACTTAACTTGTAGGAAATAATCGAAGCAAACTCAAAACGAGCAAATCCCCTATGTCTTCCCAATTTAATTTTCTTTCATATGAATACTTTTCATTTTAAACTTAAAATATACTAAATTCTCGATTTTCATTCTAACTTAAACTTCACAATAAAGAGTAATGGGGTTAAGGATGAGACAGACTTTTGATCTTTTACATAATTAAATAAATATATAAATAAAAAAAACTTGCGAATATTTTCATTCTAACTTAACTTGTAGGAAATAATCGAAGCAAACTCAAAACGAGCAAATCCCCTATGTCTTCCCAATTTAATTTTCTTTCATATGAATACTTGTCATAATTTGGAAAAACAAATTAGCTGGGATGCCAAATGGACACTTTTAGTGGGTTTTGGATACTTTTTTTACTTTGAAGGACACAGGGACACTATTGAGTCAAAAACTGCAACTTTTTGAAAAAAAGGACACTTTTTGGACATTTTCCAAAATCAAAACCAAATGGCTTTATTTTCTTCTTTTTTTTGACTGATTTTAATTTGTACTTTACTTTTAGGCTTTGGTAACGGCTTACACACACACACACACACACACACACACACACACACACACACACACACACACAGACACACACACACAAAGACTCACTCACACACTCACAAACAAACACACACAAAAAAACACACTCACACACACACACAAACACAAAGACACACACAAACAGAGACTAACAGAGAGACACAGAGACAGACAGAGACACACAGACACACACACACACACACGAGACACACACACACACACACACACACACAGACACACACACACACACACACACACACACACACACACACACACACACACACACACACACACACACACACACACACACACACACACACACACACACACACACACACACACACACTGTGTATCCTAGATATCCTATCTAACGCTATCTAACGATATCCTAGATAACGCTAGGAATAGATATCTTAGCGTTTTAAAGATGAAATTTGAGTTGTATATGCCTGAGTGGATCGCATATGCTTGAGATATAAAGCGTTTTGAATCCGATAAGAGTAAATTCTTGTTTTAGATGTTAATGTATTCAGTTTCTTTAGTATATAATGTAATTACAATTTGGATTTTTAAACAGTTTTGAATATCCATTCTATCAATATAAGTTCAAAAATGTATGACGTTTTTGATTGTGAGTACATTGGGGTGAAGAAATCAGCGTGTGGTGTGATTTTTGAATGCTCATTTCTACTGATGACTACTGATCTTGAGGAGGTCTCTTGTTATCACTGGTTCATAAACTATAATATGTATGCGTACAGTGAAGAGAGCTGGCGGAGTACACTTTACTTTATAAACAAAATGGGTTTGTATAATAGAACGATTCATCCATCATATACCAACGGGGAGGATTTATCCCATGTTCAGGATGAAGTTAGAGAGATATGCTGTTTTTTTGGCGTAACTGCACTGTATACAATAGAAAATGTACCCTCTGATAGACTTTTAATTGAGAAATGTAAGTCAGATATACCAATATTCAACCTGGAGGATTTTGGTTGTGAAAAATTTCCGGGTAAGATACACAACCCCGAGGATGAAGTTCGATTTCTTAGTAAATGGGTACCAATACATAATCCTTCTCGGAAAATGTGTGTCAGATATTCTAAGAAGAAGAAGAAGCAAGTCCCTAATATAGATTGGAATCATACTGAGTGGACGACAAACAATGATGAATTATTACAATAGTCATCACACTCATGACAAACCAACGGTCTTTTTAAAGACCACCAATTCTATAAACACTTCGTAACTATGGTAATATAAATCTTTTAGGTTCAATGTTTGAAGCTAGCTTCAGCTGAAGCTTAAGATAGTAGCGGACATCCTACTGTAGGGCTCATTTGAATGACAATTAAAAGTTCTAGTGCTCTGTTTAAGAGACCAAAAAAAAAACTGAAAGGGCAACTATGCTCCATTCAATGTTCAATTTCCCCAAAGTTACACAATACAAATTTTTAGAAAGCCATTTTGTTCAGCATAGTCGAAATATCTAATAACTATGTCAGACATGCGTGTGTGTGTGTGTGTGTGCGTGTGCTGTGTGTCGTGTGTGTGTGTGTGTGTGTGTGTGTGTGTGTGTGTGTGTGTGTGTGTGTGTGTGTGTGCGTGCGTGTGTGCGTGTGTGCTGTGCGTGTGTGTCGTGTGCGTGTGCGTGTGTGTCGTGTGCGTGTGTGTGTGTGCGTGTGCGTGTGCGTGTGCGTGCGTGTGCGTGTGGGTGTGCGTGTGTGCGTGTGTGTGTGTGAGTGAGTGTGTGTGTGTGTGTGTGTGTGTGTGTGTGTGTGTGTGTGTGTGTGTGTGTGTGTGAGTGTGTGAGTGTGTGTCTGTGTGTGTCTGTGTGTGTGTGTGTGTGTGTGTGTGTGTGTGTGTGTGTGTGTGTGTGTGTGTGTGTGTGTGTGTGTGTGTGTGTGTGTGTGTGTGTGTGTGTGTGTGTGTGTGTGTGTGTGTGTGTGTGTGTGTGTGTGTGTGTGTGTGTGTGTGTGTGTGTGTGTGTGTGTGTGTGTGTGTGTGTGTGTGTGTGTGTGTGTGTGTGTGTGTGTGTGTGTGTGTGTGTGTGTGTGTGTGTGTGTGTGTGTGTGTGTGTGTGTGTGTGTGTGTGTGTGTGTGTGTGTGTGTGTGTGTGTGTGTGTGTGTGTGTGTGTGTGTGTGTGTGTGTGTGTGTGTGTGTGTGTGTGTGTGTGTGTGTGTGTGTGTGTGTGTGTGTGTGTGTGTGTGTGTGTGTGTGTGTGTGTGTGTGTGTGTGTGTGTGTGTGTGTGTGTGTGTGTGTGTGTGTGTGTGTGTGTGTGTGTGTGTGTGTGTGTGTGTGTGTGTGTGTGTGTGTGTGTGTGTGTAAGCCGTTACCAAAGCCTAAAAGTAAAGTACAAATTAAAAGCAGTCAAAAAAAAAGAAGAAAATAAAGCCATTTGGTTTCGATTTTGGAAAATGTCCAAAAAGTGTCCTTTTTTTCAAAAAGTTGCCTTTTTTGACTCAATAGTGTCCCTGTGTCCTTCAAAGTAAAAAAAGTATCCAAAACCCACTAAAAGTGTCCATTTGGCATCCCAGCTAATTGGTTTTTTTCCAAATTATGACAAGTATTCATATGAAAGAAAATTAAATTGGGAAAACATAGGGGATTTGCTCGTTTTGAGTTTGCTTCGATTATTTCCTACAAGTTAAGTTAGAATGAAAATATTCGCAAGTTTTTTTTTATTTATATATTTATTTAATTATGTAAAAGATCAAAAGTCTGGTTCATCCTTAACCCCATTACCCTTTATTGTGAAGTTTAAGTTAGAATGAAAATCAAGAATTTAGCATATTTTAAGTTTAAAATGAAAAGTATTCATAAGAAAGAAAATTAAATTGGGAAGACATAGGGGATTTGCTCGTTTTGAGTTTGCTTCAATTATTTCCTACAAGTTAAGTTAGAATGAAAATATTCGCAAGTTTTTTTTTATTTATTTATTTATTTAATTATGTAAAAGATCAAAAGTCTGTCTTATCCTTAACTCCGTACTCTTTATTGTGAAGTTGACTTTTTTCCAAATTTTTTAAAGAAAATTGGGGGTCCTTCCCTTATATACAAAGTAGCTTCAATCTGTTATGAGTTTTAAACTTGCTCCTTACTTTACTTGAAAAATCTTTTATATTTGTTTAATTACATTTCATGAGACTGTAAAGAATTTTGAATGCAATATTTTTTGCCAATGCAGAAAAAATATCAATATTTCAATGATCTCTGTTTCCATTTCAGGAAATAAAAAAATGACAGAAAGAGTGTGTAAGCCGTTACCAAAGCCTAAGAGTAAACTACAAATTAAAAGCAGTCAAAAAAAGAAGAAAATAAAGCCATTTGGTTTTGATTTTGGAAAATGTCCAAAAAGTGTTCTTTTTTTCAAAAAGTTGCCTTTTTTTACTCAATAGTGTCCCTGTGTCCTTCAAAGTAAAAAAAGTATCCAAAACCCACTAAAAGTGTCCATTTGGCATCCCAGCTAATTGGTTTTTTCCAAATTATGACAAGTATTCATATGAAAGAAAATTAAATTGGGAAGACATAGGGGATTTGCTCGTTTTGAGTTTGCTTCGATTATTTCCTACAAGTTAAGTTAGAATGAAAATATTCACAAGTTTTTTATTTATTTATTTATTTATTTAATTATGTAAAATATCAAAAGTCTGTCTCATCCTTAACCCCATTACTCTTTATTGTGAAGTTTAAGTTAGAATGAAAATCAAGAATTTAGCATATTTTAAGTTTAAAATGAAAAGTATTCATATAAAAGAAAATTAAATTGGGAAGACGTAGGGGATTTGCTCGTTTTGAGTTTGCTTCGATTATTTCCTACAAGTTAAGTTAGAATGAAAATATTCGCAAGTTTTTTTTTATTTATTTATTTATTTAATTATGTAAAAGATCAAAAGTCTGTCTCATCCTTAACTCCTTACTCTTTATTGTGAAGTTGGCTTTTTTCCAAATTTTTTAAAGAAAATTGGGTGTCCCTCCCTTATATACAAAGTAGCTTCAATCTGTTATGAGTTTTAAACTTGCTCCTTACTTTAGTTGAAAAATCTTTTATATTTGTTTAATTACATTTCATGAGACTGTAAAGAATTTTGAATGCAATATTTTTTGCCAATGCAGAAAAAAGATCAATATTTCAATGATCTCTGTTTCCATTTCAGGAAATAAAAAAATGACAGAAAGATGTTTCATTAGGATCGCTGAAATACCTGGAATTCGGAGACAATTGAAGTCCTCTACAATAGTGATAAACAAACTAACAGAAAGTGAGTTAAAGTCCTATGCTCTGCTGGCATCAGGATCTTTATATCCTCGTTATGACGAATTGGACTTTCATTCCTAGTGCGAAATAAGCGAACCAAAGAAGGAAATTCCAGTTGATATGAAAGATGAAGCACTTATAGGAAAAGTAGAAAAGAAAACTCGGAAAACCCAGCAAAAGCTGAAAAGAAAACTTAGAAACTCTGAGGCTACGGAAACGAAGTGGTCAGTTGAAAAAGGAAAGATAGATGCTAATGAAGAAGACAGAAGCCCTGTAAAGAACCTGAGGCTAAAAATAAGTTCCAGAAGCGATACATCTTCAATGGCACATTCTAAAAAACCGTATTCTAATATCGGATAAACCTCTTGAGACAGAAATCTTGCCTGATAATTCTACTTGTATAAGTGAAGTAGATGTATCTAATATTTGTTCAATTAAAGTTTAACATGAATGGGAAATTATATTTTTTATATACTCAAAAATATCGTAGGAATTTGCCAGTGAGAAATGGGTTGACTATGTTTACTTTTTAAGTTTCTTTTGGAAGAGATTAAAATTTGTTAAGATTATTTGCTTATGGTTTCTTTTTTCAATTTGAAGTGTTTCTTTTAAAAGAATCTTTTCATAGGTGGTGTTGGGGGATACGACTCAATAGTAAGCGAAAATTCAAAAATGGAATTTTGATAACAATTGACGGGAATTAGGTTTTTATGCAGATTACAATTATATAAATTTCATTACGTTTAATATCTAGCCACCAAATGCTCCAAGCCTCAGAAGAAAAAGTGGTTTTGAAAACAGGGAGCCCGATTTTAGAAAGAGGGTGGTTTCACCCGTGAGGCATTCTTAACCATCGCAATACCTTTACGCAAATACCTTTTCGCAAAAAATTCGCAAATCTCGTAAACTAAAGAAGTAATTACCCTTTTAAAAAAAATTACTCTTTCTATTAATTAAACCAATCAAACGATTAGCCAATTTTAAAAAAAAAAAACCCTAATAATCAACTTACAGATGAATGACCACGTATTTAACCTAAAAAAAACAACTTGTATATCATGAACTAGAAATCTACGTCAGAAAAACTTGTCCTTAATAGGACCGGTATTAAATGGCCCCTGGTAACCCAATTACTTGAAAACTTACACACATATCTATGCCTCAGGCGTAAGTTTGAATGTAAGTTTTTAACTAATTGGGCGCTTACTACTAATGTACTCCATGGAAAGATCCTCCCCCGGAACCCCGACTCCCACCCCGACCCCCCACTGGAAAAAAATTCCTCCTGAAAACTCCTGTATACTCCCCAATAACCAATACGATATATAAACAATGGGCAAAGTTTATAACTTGCAGCCCTTCCCCCGGGAACTGTGGGGGATTAAATCATCCTCAAAGACATATTTTTTAGATTTTTGACTATGCTGAAGAAAATGGCTATCTCAAAATTTTGATTGGGTGACTTCGGGAAAATATGAGCGTGGGAGGGGGCCAAGTTGCCCTCCAATTTTTTTGGTCACTTAAAAAGAAAACTAAAACTTTTAATTTCCGTTCGAATGAGCCCTCGCACGATATTCTAGGACTACTGGATCAATACGATCACCCCTGGGGAAATAAAAAAAAATAATAAATAAATAAAAAATAAACACGCATCCTTGATCTTTCTTCTGGCAAAAAATTACAAAATTCCACATTTGTGCAGATAGGAGCTTGAAACCTCTATAGTAGGGTTCTCTGATACGCTGAATCTGATGGTGTAATTTTTTAAAGTTCTATGACTTTTAGAGGTGGTTTCCCCCTTTTTTCGAAAAAAATAAGGCAAATTTTCTCAGGCGCGTAACTTTTGATGGGTAAGACTAAACTTGATGAAACTTGTATATTTGAAATTAGCATAAAAAGCTGATTCTTCTGATATATCTATTGGTATCAAAATTCCTTTTTTTAGAGTTTCGGTTACTATGGAGCCGGGTCGCTCCTTATTCTGTATATGAAAGGGGCTGTCCCCTCCTCAACGCCTCGCTCTTTACGCTAAAGTTTGACTCTGTCTTACAACTTAATTGTTTTAAACAATAAGAAATTTTAGCACAGAGAGCGAGGCGTTGAGGAGGGGACAGCCCGTTTCATATACAGAACAATTTCTGTTCGTTTTAAGTTTTAATGTCCCTCCTTACTTTCAGTTAAAAAAAACTTGTTTTTTTTTTAGTTAATTTCTGAACGTTTTTGAATTAATGCAGCTTTGATTTTAGCTAACCGTACATGAATAATTAAAACAAAATTTGCTTATTAAATTTTCTTTTTTTGGCTAATTGGCTTTCTCGAAATTTTGTTCTGACGTAACTTACGAATTAACTTACTTAACGAATATCTATATTCGTATGTTTTTATTATGTATATTAGGGACTTCACTCCCTAGTCAATACCACGCTCTTTACACCAAAGTTCGAATTTTGTCTGAATCACAAACACCTGAATCACAAAGGCCGGTTAATTAGAATAAATAGCTTTTTGAAAGTACTAAAAAACTTTAGTGTAAAGAGCGAGGTATTGACTAGGGGGCAAACCCTCTCATGTACGTAATAATTTCTGTTCGTTTTAAGTTTTAATATTGCTCCTTACTTTCAGTTGAAAAAAACTTGTTTTTTTATTTAATTTCTGATCGTTTGTTAAAAAATGCTGTGAAATCTGGCACCCCCTTCATGGAAATGTCCCTACCCCTATGAAATGTCTTCCATGGAAAGATCCTCCCCCGGAACCCCTACTCCAACCCCGACCCCCCACTGGAAAAAAAATCCTCCTGAAAACTCCTGTATACTTCCCAATAACCAATACTATATATAAACAATGGGCAAAGTTTATAACTTGCAGCCCTTCCCCCGGGAACTGTGGGGGATTAAGTCAACCTCAAAGACATATTTTTAAGATTTTTGACTATGCTGAAGAAAATGGCTATCTCAAAATTTTGATTGGGTGACCTCGGGAAAAAATGAGCGTGGGAGGGGCCAAGTTGCCCTCCAATTTTTTTTGTCACTTAAAAGAGCACTAGAACTTTTAATTTCCGTTCGAAAGAGCCCTCTCACGATATTCTAAGACTACTGGATCGATACGATCACCCCTGGAGAAAAAAAAAAAAAGAAATAAAGATGCTTTCTTCTGGCAAAAAAATACAAAATTCCACATTTTTGCAGACAGGAGCTTGAGAACCTCTATAGTAGGGTTCTCTGATACACTGAATCTGACGGTGTGATTTTCATTATAGTTCTATGACTTTTAGGGGTTGTTACCCCCTTTTTTCAAAAATAAGGCACATTTTTTTAGGCACGTAACTTTTGATGGGTAACTTGACTAACCTTGATGAAACTTATATATTTGAGATTTGCATAAAAATCTGATTCTTTTGATGTATCTATTGGTATCAAAATTCCATTTTTTAGAGTTTCTGTTACTATTGAGCCGGGTCGCTCCTTACTTACAGTTCGTTACCACGAACTGTTTGATAAGACGACCTACAGAAGCTTGGTGACCATTTGATTGGAAGTGAGTGAAAAGCATTTCAGGCTTGGCATCCTCGCTTTGCATTTAACGCTAGTTTCTAGTTTCTGTTACAAATGAAGAATCTTTGTTTCTGTATTCACAGCCAGGTCCAGTTGGAAACAACAAACAGGCAAAGCAGAAGGTTAAATCTTTCTCAACACTATACTCTAGGTGTGGGTACTCATTGTACCAGTTTTTAACAAACCACGAATGGTGTTTGGAAGCCTGGGATTGGATTTCCTTGTTTTTGGAAAATTGGTTTTTGGGTGAAATGGTTCCAGTTTGATAAGCTTCAGCTTTTTTAAGTTTTTTTTTTTTTGAGCCTGGGACTGTGCTCAACTTTTATGATTCCAGCTTGCTGTAAAATTCTGGCTTCAGATTCTACTCCTTCCATTCTTGACACTTTCTGAGAAATTAATTTCTCTGACTGACTAATAGCCTAGTTCTATATTTGCTGATTGATTGCCCAAAGTCTAGCACTTGTATTGCAGGATCTAAATAGTTAGTGAAAAAATCCAACTTAATTTCAAGTGTCAGGTTTCTTTTTTGTAGCTCCCTTGCAACAGTCAATAATGCAAGACAGAATAGAAAAGATATTGCTGATTCCTACCATTTCTTCATGATCAATTTCTGAATAGAGAATTTCTTCTAATGTTGTTCTTCTTTCACCAGATTCCACAGTGTCAGACCTGAGAGGATAAGTAACTCTGATTTTTTTCAGCCACATCTTCTTCTATTCAGACTCCAATATTTGTCAAGTATGAACCAGGACAAACTTCCTCAAATAATGTAAGAAATGTTACTTCAATTTCACAACAGTTGTTTGTCTGTATTTTTTTCACTCTTTTAAAAAACTTGAACAGCTCAAAACAAATGCAAAAGCCTTTATAAGGAAACCTGGCCATAACCTATTAAACTTGAAAGGCAATTTCAAAACTATATTCTTCTTTGCTTCTTGCAGGCAATTTGGTACACTTTAGCTCAGTTCAGTTCCATTTTAAAGTATAGCTCAAAAGAAAAGAGAGTAATAACCCCAAAAGCAGAAAGCAAGCTATATATATATATATATATATATATATATATATATATATATATATATATATATATATATATATATATATATATATATATATATATATATATATATAATCTAATTCTGTACAAAAGACACACACCAGGACTGTCTTCTAACTAACAAAAACAAAATTAAACTAGGTAAAAAATACAAAAAGTTTGCAAATTAAAAGGGCATGTTCACCACCCTTTGGGATAACTCATCTTTTTATCATATATAATTAAAGATTAAGGATAGGTTTTTTTTTATTATTCTTAATCTTATTATCATTTCCTTGTTATCAATTATAAATTACTGAGTGTTTTAATCAAATTTTTTAAAGTTTACTACCTTTTAACAAACTGATGCTTATTGATCAAATTTTCCCCTTAAAAGTAAGATTCTGCTCAGACTTTGGGAGTCTATCCTATCAAATCATGTACTTACAACTAGGAAAGCTGCTGAAATTATGTGATACACTTCTTTAGCAGTGTCAGAATGCAAGACATAAGGTGGCTGCAACTGCAAAGCACTAAGACAAGAGGCGCCACTGAAGACAGACTCTAAGCTTTTTGTAGGCTCCAATTGCACTCAGCTATCTTGCTGTTTGAGATGAAATTTGGTTGTGACAGGGCTTTCTACAATTTTCTTTGAACCTTTGGCTGTAATCACTTTGGAATATCAAATAGAGAGGTCTTTTGCACAATCTTTAGCCTAACCTTGGCTTTGGTACAGTTTTTCAATTCCTCACTATGATGTTTTAGAATGTGAATAGCTGAATAGTCAGAATCAAATTTGTAATACATTTCATCTTTCTTTCTTTGAAACGAACTTCAAACACAAGTATTATTCTAGTTCTGGATCTTTTCCTTTGTTCTGCAAACATTTTCATGTACTGATGATCAGTGTTGTTACAAGCCATTTTTTGGGGGGGGGGGCACGAGATTTACGGACTGGGTGGTCATTTTTACTGACTTTTTTTTTGTCAATAATTAGCATAATGTCCATTTCAAATACAATACATAAAATCACTGCACAAGTTGGTAAAACTGCTGCATTTACCAACTAAGATTTAGATTTTACTACATATCATGTCACTATTTTAATGCTGTTTATTTAACCAAATGTAAAGTTGTGGCACCATCTATAAAATCACAGCAGGAGTTGGTAAAACTGCTGAGTGTACTGACCAAGTTTGAAATTTCTGTAGATGACATGTCAGTATTTTTGTAGTCTTTATTGAACCAAAAAAAGAATATTGACAGCGTTGGGAAAATCATGATGCAAAGCACCACAATTTTACCAAATTATATTTTTTACTGAGTAACCAAAAACATTGGGGGAAGGCATCCCCCCTTCCCCCCCCCATACGTGACGGCCCTGCTGATGATCTAAACAAATAAAATAGTGATCCAAGCATCCTTGAAGGTTCAAATGCAGAATTGCATGCAGCAGTCTATGTTAATTCTGGCAGATTAAAGTCACCCACAATGTACACTGCTTCTTACTCTTATTATGCTTATAATTGTTCTGCTCTTATTTTCTCAATGGCAAGTTTCTTTCTGTCAGCCCCTCCAGACGGCGAGTGGTAAACACAACACATTGTGAAACTGTCACTTCCTGTTGCTATATTTATAGTAACAAATTCAGCACCAGATATGGTTTGATGGTGTACTAAGCATGATTCCACTAAGAGATATTTGGCTGTGTATATGGCAACACCCCTGCCAGTTGCTTTGGGATTACTTATCAGGTTGTAGCTGTCTATCTGGATCTCACATTGTTCAAATGGTTTGCCATTTTTGGGGTTTACTTCAGTAATACAAATTACATCAGGACACAAACTTGCTACAGTTAGCTTAAGCTCTGTCATTTTAGGAAGCAACTGGTCAGCATTACAATAATACAGCTTGAGGTTACTACTATTTACATGCAGCCTTGAGGCTTTGTCTGTTAAATTTTTCAAAGCAGAATTTTTCCGCACCTTCTCAATATCTCTAGGAAGGGAATATTCAAGTTTCTTGTTTGCTCCTGCTTGGGCTTGCTCTCAGGAATTGTCTGTTTTTTGCTTGGTTGCTGTTTTATACCCTGCCAGAGCCTATATAGTTTCTAGTTGTTTCTAAAGTGTCTCTGCTGCTTGATTTTCTTAGCTTTTGGGGAATGTTGTTTCTAAAGTATACTTTGATCTGCTCATGCTTTTTGTATGATTTCTGAACTATCTGTTTTTTTAGTGAAAGTTAGGAACTATCAACCTGGATGAGACGAGGGGTCTGGCATGTGGTTGTGCTGGGTTTGTGTTGCCTGGTGGTCTTTAGCCTAACAGCCTTTACAATCTTTGGTTAGGGCAATCCAAGATCATTCACAATAATACTTTCTACATTTTTGATGTCAAGTGCAATTTTTTCTTTAGTAGACTGCAATGCAGGTTCCTCCAAGTTTCAAACTACAATGTTAAATTTTCTTTTCTCTTTTTCAGTATCAATGAACAGGTGCTCACTTATGACAGATTCAATTTGTTGCTGTTGGTTGGTTTAAACAGTTCCAGTTCCAGAATAAACAGCATAAAAATACCAAGATTTGCAAGTCTCCACACAACCAGTTGTTTTCTAGGTGGCAGATTGGTTTCTGTCAACTTTGTGCAGTTGGAGCAGTCAGTTCTGTCATCTTTGCCCAATGTTAATCTTTAATGACATAGTAAAGGACCAACAAAAAATTAAGTTTACATTGGCTTTGTGCAGATGAAGCAGTAAATTTTATAGTCCTTTGCCTAATGGAAGTCTTTAATGACATTAGATTGGACCAAAGTATAATCATCTACTGAACAAGTACTGACAAAACTCTCCAAAAGTGACCCCGCATACCTCAGCGCCTCTAGATGCAAAATGTTGTACTACTTAATTGCTCAGAGCCAAAGTACTGTGCTCCCAGCCAATAGAGCATGATTCAGGTGACGAGTTACCCGGAAATTTGTATTGAATTGTGTAACTAAAATAACCTAAGGGTCTGTGTAAATTGTGTAACAAAGGGTCACTTTTTTTGTGTGGAGAGGATAGGTTTTGTCAGTGATTGTTCAGTAGATGATTATACTTTGGATTGGACCAACTAAATATCAAGTTTTGCAGGGTTTGGCTCAACAAGTTGTTTTCAAGGGGGGGGCAATTGGTTTTTGTTGATCTGCACAGATGAAGCAGTAAATTTTGTTGTTCTTTGCCCAACAAAAGCCTTTTATGACATTACATTGGACTGACAAAATACCAAGTTTTTTATAGCTCTGCTTGAATAATCCTTTTTTAGGGGGCCAATAGGTTTCTGTTAACTTCCTGCACATGAAGTAGTAAGTTATGTTGGGCTTCACACAACAAAATCCTTTCCAGAAGCTTCACTTTGCACCAAAAGAGAGCTACTTTTGTCAGCCTTAACCCAACAAAATTCCATTCTGAGGACCTTTAGGGAAGAATCTAAACCATTAGTGGCACCCCTGACTGCTTTTCTTTAGCTCTACATTTTAATTGGCAAATATATATCTTAAAATAGGGGTAAATATTTGCCAAATCAAATTATTGAGTTACAACTAAAGTGAATATACCACTCAATGCCTTTTTTTATGCTCTTTTCAAATATAACAATAATTTTTGTTGGAAATAAATTCTAGCCCCCACCCATATATTTACCAATTCAGGGTATAGGCAATATTTGCATATTAGGGGGTGGGGGAAAAGTTTAAACTTACCTCTCATTTACATCAGAAATAAAATTACCTCCACCCCCCTAATGTGCAAATATACACCCTGAATTTGCATATATAGGGGTGGGGGCTAATGATTAATATATTTGTAAAGAGCATAAAAAAGGGCATCAAGTGAGCATAAAAGTTATTTCCTTGACTTTAAAGCATTTCCATCTGAAGAGAGGAAGTACTAAATTAATACTATACCACTTTTGGTATTTTTTTTTGTTATTCATAGGCTATTATTGACTTACAAATAAAGTAAACATACCAATTGATGCCTTTTTTTATGCTCTTTCCAAATATAATAGTCATTTTTGTTGGAAATTAATTTCACCCCCACCCCTATATACACCAATTCAGGGCATATATTTGCACATTAGGGTGCTGGGGGTAAATTTTATTTCTGATGTAAATGAGAGGTAAGTTTAAACTTTCCTCTATCCCCCTAATGTGCACATATATACCCTGAATTTGTATATATAGGGGTGGGGATAAAATTTATTTCCAACAAAAATGATTATTATATTTGGAAAGAGCATAAAAAAAGGCATTGAGTGGAATGTTTACTTTATTTGTAAGTCAATAATATGAATAACGAAAAATTTACCCTACTTTTACTTGTTAGCATGTTTTTTTCAGAAGCAGGCAACCACTATATAACCTACTTACCATTCAGGCAAGGCTATTCTAGTCAGTTACTTAGGCTACTTCAAAAACTCAGATGGATCTAGGCTAATGCGTTAGCCTTTCTCAACAACTTTCAAAAAAGCAAATTGCCTATCATCTAGAATTTTACAATGAATTCACTAAAAACAAGTTTTACATGAGTGCTTAGCAACTTAACGGCTAATATATTGCCAACTTTGTTTTGATGATGATGAACGAATTAAAGACCCCTCTTGACTGCTTGGTCACTTGGGTCTTCTTTCAATAAATCTGGATCCCACTTTAGTTAGTCAATCATCAATAATCTCTTCTATCACATTAATTAATCATAACTATTCTTCCCACCAAATCGTCCTATCTCTCCCAATTATACTAATAAATTGTGCGACCAACTTTAGTACCTGTATATTATCAGTATTATTTGCAAATCCCTCCAAAATCATATTTAAAGTCAACTATTTTCTTCTTTCATGAAAAAAGGGCCTTGATATGCTGTCTTTGAAGAGTGTACTTATCAAAATCTATAAGAAGATGTACCAGACTTATTTCTCTGTCACAAAACTCACAGTTACTTGACTCTCCTTAAAACTTTGCACTGTATAATTGTGTACCTGCATGGCCTGATCTAAGACGAAACGCAAATCTTCCCTCTTTCCTACTTAATCCTTGGTACACAGGTCTCTCAAACTTTCTTGCCACTTTTCGGGTAACAAGACAATTTCCGGATTGATTTCTGCTGTCCTCAAAATCATACGTTCTAACTGATTGCATCAATTGATCTAGTTGCATTGCAGATCTAGGAGTTGAACTACTAGTAAATACATTTATTGTGTGGCATGCCATTTTAGCAGCTGTGTCGGCACTCTCATTCCCCAAAATCTCAATATGGGCTGGGATCCACTGAAGACACATGTTTGGTGTTGACATAAATGATACTATTTCTGTGTGGCACAATACAACTACTCTTGAAAATTTCTCATCGTGATCAAAATTAACGAGTGCCTCCATTATACTTTTTGAATCAGACAACAATACAGTGATTCGTTGGTTACTAAGTTCCTCTTTGGCAAATACAACTGCTTCTTCTATGGCTATTATTTCAGCCTGGAAGAATGTTGCCCTTGAATGCAGTTTAAATGTCTTTGACACTTGTATCAATGGAATGACAAAGGCGGCAGAAATTGGGTTACTTTTCTTAGATCCGTATGTATATATATCAAGGAATCCCCTGTATTTCTCTGCCATCATTAATTTAAAGTTTATCCTGGAATCATGGTATCCATTCGTTTCAAACTTAAGATTGCAATGTAGCTTAATTGTCTCCCGAGGAGCAGGTCATGCACTTTCTGGAACTTTTAACATATCTGTCATTTTTAGTGTCACTCCGAACTGTTCACTGATACGAGAAGACATTTCAAATATATTTTCCTGGTTTCTCTTTTTAAACTTATTTGATGTAACAATTTTTCCTGGTTTAACTATTCTTGATCTAATTAGGTTTGTATTATCTGCTTTCCACAATTTTTTGATATATTTCAGGACATTTACCTTTCTCCTGGTTTCCAGGCTTTCAAGTCCTGACTCTGACATTAAAAACACAATAGGGGTAGTCTTTCTAGCTGCAAAGCTGCATTCTGTACGGAATTAAACTTTGCTAGGGTTGTGTCACTGCCTGAGGAATAAATCACGGAAGCATGTTCCATCTTAGACCTAATATATTTTATATAAAACTCCATCATAAAACTGGGTTTTTTTCGCCAGCTAACAGTTGTAAGCATCTTCATAAGATTCAGCCTTTTAAAGCAAGTAGCCATGGTCATTTCAATATATGGTTTCCAATTCAAATTTGGCTCTACATTCAAACTCAAGAACTTTGTTTCACTCACAAACTCAATATGCTGGCCATAAAATCTAATTATTGGGGTAACTTTCGTTTTCATCCAAGTTATTACCATGGCTTTTGTTTTACGTGTTGAAAATTTGAGATCAATATCAGTTGTCTAGTTTTCAAATTGCACTAATACTTCTGAAATACCTTTGATTCCCTCTTCTAATGTCTTTGCCATAACCCACAAAGTGTTATCATCAGCGAACATTCCCGCATTTGAATCCCCTTCTCTAATAGGGATATTACATTGCCCCATATTATAAAAAACAGGTCCTAGGCTAACCCTTGAGGAACTCCATTTCTTCCTCCTACTAGGACTGTTGACATTGTATTTCCTACTCTCACTATAACTGATCAGTCTTCAAGATAATTTTTACTTAACAGCAACATTCTACCTCTAATTCCAACCTCAATTATTCCTGACAATATTTGTTCATGTACAATGCTATCGAACGCGCCCTTGACGTCGAGGAAAACTTTAATCATTAAAAGTCTATTCTAGAGAGCATATAAAGCATCCTGTTTAAAGAAAAGCAAATTTTCTAGGATACTTTTATTTTTCCTGAATCCCCGTTGTATATCTTTAAGGCCACGCCTTTTTTCTACTTCATAGTTAAGTCTTTACTTAACAAGTCGTTCATATACTTCAGCTAAAAATGGGAGCAAAGTTATGAACCGCTGGTCTTCCAGTTTTGAGTTGTCCTTTCCTGGTTTTGGGATCATGATTGCCTGGCTCCTTTCCTATGCACTTGGAAAATATCCATCAGTTCAAGCAAAATTGATAATGGCAAGTAATACTATAATAAACTGCTTTGGCAAAGCTTGAACAAACTGTAGAAAAACCATACTTCCTCTGGTGAGTTAATAGGAAGATTTAGTATCACACTGTCAATTTCAGCATTAGAAAATGGTTGATTATAGGGGCTCTGCAAATCCTGATTTGCCATTCTTTTAACTTTAGCTATCATTCTGGCCACTGTAGCATTTGGATCAGTATTTCTTATTGTCTTATTAAGATAATTGGCTCCTTCAATTGCTTTATTTTGATCTGTAAATAGTATCTGATTTTTGTACACTACAGGGGGGTTGGAGTTCCCGGGGGGGGGATTGTTTAGCATTTGTTTGATGAAAACACAGACCTTACTTACTGGTTTATGGAAATCCAATTTTCAATAAACTCGTCCCAGCTCCTTTTCTTGGCTTGTGAAATCGCTCTCTTAAATGCTGCATAAGCTCTTTTCTCCTCGATGTATTTGTATATTGTTGTTATTTTTTCATACTCATTTTTTATTCTTAAATATTTCT
This sequence comes from Artemia sp. Qi Xiang Cuo, assembly GCF_049724085.1. Classification (NCBI taxonomy): domain Eukaryota; kingdom Metazoa; phylum Arthropoda; class Branchiopoda; order Anostraca; family Artemiidae; genus Artemia; species Artemia sp. Qi Xiang Cuo. Next base: position 16,789,546 of record NC_142808.1, on the reverse strand, counting down.
TTTTAGTTGCGTCGCAATCTTTGTTCCACCATATACATGAATTTTTTTGTCCCTTATATTTAGCCTTCAGTGGAACAGCTTTTGTTGCTGCGTCAATTATGCTGTCCTTGAAAACCTTCACTTTGCCATCAAGACGTTGCTGCCTCTCGACTACAGCCAAAGTGTTTTTTTGTTCAAGAAGTTCCTTAAACTTTCTCCAATCTGCCTCCTTGATTTGAAACTTAGTAATCTTCTTTGTCTCAAATTTATCAGAAACCTCAAACCGACCATCACAAACATTTAATAAAATTGGGGCATGGTCACTAAACAAAGATGTATTTACTAAGGTTAACACAGTTGCTGATGCCACTAGATCTGGGCTAGTGAAAGTCAAGTCTATAGTGGTGGAAACTCCTGTGATAGGATTTTTACGAGTTGGAAGCCCTTTTGGTGTAATTAAGCATATATTATTTTCCAGTAACATATCTTCAAGGCTTTTACCTGAAGCATTAATAAAATCACAATTACACCAGACTTAACTATGGGTATTAAAATCCCCTATTAAAACCACCTGTTCTGCATTTGGTATTTTTTCAAGTAGTTCATTTATTATGCCACCAATGTCTTTTGTTGTCCCATTCGAGTTGTTAACATTTATAACACTTAGGATTTTACCATTTTCCAAATGGTGCTTGCATCCAACTATTTCGACATACTCTTCATAACTGTCACCTACTTCAGTATGCACGTCGGTGTAATGGTATTGTTTGCTAATACCTATCAACACCCTGCCTCTTCCCGTTTCAATTCTGTCTTTCCTCAAAATATTGTAGCCCTGGAAACTCATATTTATATAGGATTTTAGCCAGGTTTCATGGAGACATAAAATATCTATACTGTTTATATGGCAAAATTCAACAACAATATCTTTTTTGTCATTCCTCACTGATTGTGAGTTCCATGATAATATTTTAAGGTCCATATTGTTGGGCTGCTGTCTCATTAATTAAACAAACACTTCTAATTTCATCTTTGTTTAGCTGTCCAAGCTGCAATTCATGCACAAGGGTACACAATTTATTTATACATTCTATTAATGATAGTTCACTTAATTAAAGCATTTCCGGTCTTAGAAGTAATCCAATTATTAGGGATTTTGCTGCATTCTGTTCAAATTCTTACTTCATATTTATTGTAATTGCATTATGACGCTGATTGAAATAAGGGGTACCCACAGTAAGTTTTTTGTTTTTCACATCTGCATAGCTTCTATAGTTTACATGGGCTCTCTTAAAACCCATGTGATTTTTCTCTGCCGCTTGTAGGATTTCTCTATTCTGGATTTTAACGGGGCAAGCAAATGATGATGTAGAAGAATGATTGCCTTTGCAATCAGCACATATATATGATTTGGGCCTTGAGGTACTATCAGTATTTTTGAGATGGCACATATCAGATGAGTGATTTCCTGAGCATCTTAGGCGTGTATGAGCTTGAGCTCAACCAATATCCTGTTTATGGTCATATTTTTGACACTTATGGCACTGGAATAATCTCTTGTTTTACACCTGGACTTCTCTTTTTCTTCCACAAAACAACACACTTGGGGGAAGACAATTACTTTCAAAAACCACCATTATTGCGTAACTGTCAGCTAGCTTTTTTGTTTCTTTGTTGCACCATTTTTGCCGGTGAACTTTTTTTACTTTAATTGGTGACTCCATACACTCTAGAATCTCTTCATCTGTCATGCTCAGTTGGACTCCTTTTATGATCCCTCGGCTAAATCTCTGCTTAACACTTCCAGCAACATTCAGTCCTGCAACAATGTTTATTTGTTGGAAAATTTTTGATGATTCTTCATCCATGAGGTATACTGTCATTTTGTCTCTTTCTCTGTTTACTTCAAATTCAAATTTTCTAGATTTCAGTACTTCTTTCGGAAATTTCACTATTTGGTAGTCATCAGGCAATTGTTTATGATCATCACTTCGTGTAAAATCAATCATTAAAGATAATAATTTGTTCTGTGGTATCTCAATAGTTTGACTTTTAAAGGACACTTTCTGAGATGGTATTGATTGGTTTTGGTGTGCATTTTGCCTCTTAGCTTGTTGTGGGGCAATTTCACTATTTGGAGAAATGTCTCTCCTTTTACGTCCTAGGCTGGGGTTCAATCCCAGTTTTGGCATTTGCAGGTCTTCTTGAATCAACCCTTCAGTTAAATTCTACTTTAGTTACTTTTGGCTATCTTGGAAAGGGGTTGGGTTAGGAAAATGAAACTTTCAGGGATGGATGTACATGCTAAGGTTTGTCCCGGGAAGGTACTTTGAAGTACCTACCTCCACTCATCCCCCCCCCTCTATATAATGGTAAATTACTGCACATTACTAGTTGTTTTTAACTCATATTTCATCCTATATTACTATCATAAATATGAATCACAGCTTACCTTACACAACTTCTGCTTTTAACCTTGTTCATTAAAATATATTCCAAAATCCTATTTAAATCCTAAGCCATTTAATTTTCAACCCATTCTGACTTTCTTTATGGTATATGAAACCAGGTTTGTTGTGATGTCACACTTGTCTTATCAGAAACCCTTACCCTTAAGGGTAGCAGGCACATGCTAAACAACTCTGTTGATAAGACCATTTAAACTTTATTAATTAGGGAAAGGATTTGACAAGAGAGACCAGTAAAAATAACCCAATCCTTTTTAGAGGACAAATTATGTCATGGGAAGATGTTTTTGAAATTCCCCTTCCATCCAAACCTAAAATTCTACTTTAGAAGCTTTTAAAATATTTCTAAAGTACTAAAAGATAGAGTGCTAAAAACATAAGAATCGACTTCAGAGGACACGTTATATCACGGGAAGAGGTTTTTGAAATCACCCTTCCCCCAAACTCAAAATTTTTTAAAATTCTACTTTAGAAGCTTTTAAAATATTTCTAAAGTACTAAAAGATACAGTGCTAAAAACATCCGAATCGACTTCAGAGGACACGTTATATCACGGGAAGAGGTTTTTAAAATCCCCATCCACCCAAAACAAAAAATTTACTAAAATTATAATTAAGTATGATTTTTAAATATTTCTAAAGCGCTAAGACAAAGAGTGCTAAAAACATCAGAATCGACTTCAGAGGACACGTTATATCACGGGAAGAGGATTTTAAAATCCCCCTTCCCCCCAAACTCAAAATTTTCTAAAATTCTACTTTAGGAACTTTTTAAACATTTCTAAAGAGCTAAAACATAGAGTGCTAAAAACATCAGAATCAACTTCAGAGAACACTTTATATCACTGGAAGAGGTTTTTAAAATCCGCCTTCCCGCCAAACTCAAAATTTTCTAAAATTCTACTTTAGAAGTTTTTAAAATATTTCTAAAGCGCTAAAACATAAAGTGCTACAAATAACGTACTCGACTGCAAAGGACAAATTATCTTATAGGAGGCGATTTTATAAATTACCCTTCCCCCAAACTAGAAATTTTCTAAAATTCTACTTTAGGAGCTTTTTTAAATATTTCTAAAGAACTACGAACTAGACCGCTCCAAACAACAGAATAAACTTCAGAGGACACGGTATATAACGGGAAGAGGTTTTTAAAATCCCCCTTCCCCCCAAACTCAAAATTTTCCAAATTTTTACTTTAGAAGCTTTTTTAAAGACTTCTAAAGCGCTAAGACATAGAGCGCTACAAACATCAGAATCATCTTTAGAGGACAAATTATATTATGGGAAGATGCTTTTGAAATCCCCCTTCCCCCCAAACTCAAAATTTTCCAAAATTCTACTTTAGAAGTTTTTAAAATATTTCTAAAGCACTAATAGATAGAGTGTTAAAAACATCAGAATCGACTTCAGAGGACACGGTATATCACGGGAAAAGGTTTTGAAAATCCCCCTTCCCCCCAAACTCAAAATTTTCTAAAATTCTACTTTAGAAGCTTTTTAAATATTTCCAAAGCACTAATACATAGAGCTCTACAAATATCGGAATCGACTTCAGGGGACAAATTATGTTATGGGAAGATGTTTTTGAAATTCCCCTTCCCCCAAACTCAAAATTTTCCAAAATTTTAATTTCGAAGTTTTTTTAAATATTTCTAAAGCGCTAAGACATAGAGCGCGAAAAACATCTGAATCAAATGCAGAGGACAAATTCTATTACGTTGCTATGTTTTTGAAATCCCCCTTCCCCCAAACTCAAAATTTACTAAAATTCTAATTTAGAATCTTTTAAAATATATCTAAACAGCTCAGAATGATTTTTATAAATTAAACCAAAATGAATTCAGGGAAAATTATATCAAGGGTCGTTGAATTGAAAATCCCCTTTCCCCCCAAACTCATAATTTTAAAAAATTCTACATTAGAAAATTTTTTAAATATGTCTAAAGCGCTAAGACATAGAGCTATACAGACACCACAACTCGCTAGAGAATACACTTTATACTAGGTGACTATGGTTTTGAAATCAAACTTCCCCCCAAACTAACTAAGTAACACTAGTACACTTTAGAATAAAATTCGAAATTTATAAGGAAATATGATATAGATCTTTAAAAAAATAATAATTAAATTATGAGGACATGGTCTATATAAAAAAGAGGTTTTTAAAATCACACTTCCCCCACAACTCACATTTATTTTAAATTCTGCTGTAGGAGATTTTTAAATATTTCCAAAGCACTAATAGATAGAGAGGTAAAAATATCGGAAACGACTTCAGGGGAAAAATTTTGTTATGGGAAGATGTTTTTGAAATCCCCCTTCCCCCAAACTCAAAATTTTAAAAAATTTTACTTTAGAAGTTTTTTTAAATATTTCTAAAGCACTACGACATAGAGCGCCAAAAACATCAGAATCAACTGGAGAGGATAAATTATGTTATGGGAAGATGTTTTTGAAATCCCCCTTCCCCCCAAACTCAAAATTTTCTAAAATTCTACTTTAGGAGCTTTTTAAATATTTCTAAAGCACTAAGACACAGAGCGCTAAAAACATCAGAATCAAAATGGGGTTATCTAACCCCATTTGTTCTTAAAGCAATTCAAATTTTTTTGTCCAAATAGTTTAGTGTAGCAATCTTCATTCTTGAAGCTACAAGACGTTATTAAAGTGTAAATAGGGAGGGGGAGAGAGGGGGCAGAAGTAAATATTTGACTATAGATTATTTGGTACTTGTGTATTATAAATAACCCACCACTATACATAAAAGAATTTAAGTTTGGTTACTGCTAATGAAATGAAATCAAATAGTATTAATATACTCGAGTTTAGAATAAAAGTTTTTCTATATCTGGGCACATGAGGTAATGGGGGGTAAATCGGAGCATATATTAAATATATAGACTAACCCAGGTGCCTTTTCATATCACTTAACCCAAAAAAACCACAGTTTTAATATTGTAAATGCGCTAAAAAATCACGCTTTGCGATCCATTTGTCTAAAAAATACCCGTTTGTCTGGTTTCCTTGTACAGTCTATAGCGGTGGGTTATTTATAATGCACAAGTACCGAATAATCTATATTCGTTTTGATTAATTTTTTTGGAAACCCCTTAACATTTTGAGTTGGGTAACCACATACAACATTCAAATAGCTTAATCCTATAATGTTGAAAAATTTTGCTTTTCTTTTTTACATCCGTGATTTAAAATATGTAAAAAATGTTGGAACTTATATAAAAATTTTCTTTCGAGGGTGCAAAGGTTAGTTGAAAGATTTGATAGCGGGGGAGGGGGTGGGCGGGGCGGTGGTCAGCAACCTGCTTGCAGTGCCCCTGCTTATACTAATCTAAGCTGACCATTTTGTTGCAATGTGTTGTACCGGAATAATGCTCTAAAATCTGGTTGATAAATGGCCTGTCTAACAAATTTGTCTGAGTTTTGTAAACGGGGGAAACAACCCCTAAAAGTAAAAGATTTTAATAAAACTCATACCATCAAATTTGTGGTTCTTGGCGAATACCCGCTGGAAAATCCCCCGGAAAATACCTCCCTGCAGAAAATACCCCCCCCCCCACGGGAAATACCCTCATGGAAAATCTTTCCCCCTCCCCCCAAAACAATACCCCCGTGGAAAATAAGGCTTTTCAAATTTCAAATTATTAACCAGATTTTAGAGTATGAAGGGGGAATGGGATGAATGGTAAGGGGGATTTCTAAAACTTTGAATAACCTTTAAAAATTTGTGAGTTATAGCAATGGATCCTTGCAAAATAGATCTTCTGTTTAAAAGTACAACAAATTTGTTTTCAGCTTCAAAACTTTGCTCAATCCCAACTTATAAGGTTTTAAATGTATGCAAATACATTTCCTAAATTTTGGAAATAAAACATTCATATGGCTAAAAATTCTGCTCAAATAACTGAAAATGCATTTTCAGAACTAAAGCCAGAGAAAAAGAAACTGATAACTGAAAATTAAGGTAAAATGTTGTTTTGTCGAAATTTCATTGGGTAATGGGTATTTCAAAAACATCTTCCCATGACATAAAAAACATCTTCCTGTAACATAAATTATCCTCTAAAGTTGATTCTGATGTTTGTAGCGCTCTATGTCTTAGCACTTTACAAATATTTAGAAAGCTCCTAAAGTAGAATTTTAGAAAATTTTGAGTTTGGGGGGACGGGGGATTTTCAAAGCCTCTTCCCGTGATATAACCTGTCCTCTGAAGTCGATTCTGATGTTTGTAGCGCTCTATGTCTTAGTGCTTTATAAATATTTAAAAAGCTCCTAAAGTAGAATTTTAGAAAATTTTGAGTTTGGGGGGAAGGGGGATTTCAAAAACATCTTCCCATAACAAAATTTATCCTCTAAAGTGGATTCTGATGTTTGTAGCGCTCTATTTCTTGGCGCTTCAGAAATATTAAAAAAAACTTCGAAAGTAAAATTTTGGAAAATTTTGAGTTTGGGGGAAGGGGGATTTCAAAAACATCTTCCCGTAACATAATTTGTCCCCTGAAGTCGATTCCGATATTTGTAGAGCTCTATCTTTTAGCGCTTTAGAAATATTTAAAAAGCTCCTAAAGTAGAATTTTAGAAAATTTTGAGTTTGGGGGGAAGGGGGATTTTAAAAGCCTCTTCCCGTGATATAACGTGTCCTCTGAAGTTAATTCTGATGTTTTTATCACTCTATCTATTAGTGCATTAGAAATATTTTAAAAGCTTCTAAACTAGAATTTTGGAAAATTTTGAATTTGGGGGGAAGGGGGATTTAAAAACCATCGTCCCAAACCATAATTTGTCTTCTCCCGCTGTGTTTGGGGATTGTATCGAAATATAAATAACTTATAAAGCTTATCATTTATAATTTTGTTCTATTATGTGGGGTGGGGTTCAGTGTATTTATAAAACATCGTACCTATATATAACGTGTCCTGAAGTCAAGTCTGATGTATGTAGAGCTATCTGTATTAGTGCTTTAGAAATATTTAAAAAGCTCCTACAGTAGAATTTTAGAAAATTTTGAGTTTGGGGGAAGGGGGATTTCAAAAACATCTTCCCATAACATAATTTATCCTCTACAGTTGATTCTGATGTTTGTAGCGATATATGTCTTAGCGCTATAGAAATATTTAAAAAATCTTTTAAATTAAATCTTTGTGTTTGGGGGAAGGGGGATTTCAAACACATCTTCCCGTAACATAATTTGTCCCCTGAAGTTGATTCCGATATTTGTAGCGCTCTATCCATTAGTGCTTTGGAAATATTTAAAAAGCTTCTAAAGTAGAATTTTAGAAAATTTTGAGTTTGGGGGGAAGGGGGATTTTAAAAGCCTCTTCCCATGATATACCATGTCTTCTGAAGTCAATTCTGATGTTTTTAACACTCTATCTATTAGTGCTTTAGAAATATTTTAAAAGCTTCTAAATTAGAATTTTGGAAAATTTTGAGTTTGGGGGGAAGGGGGATTTCAAAAAACATCTTCCCATAATATAATTTTTCCTCTCAAGATGATTGTGATGTTTGTAGAGCTCTATGTCTTAGCGCTTTAGAAATATTTAAAAAAAGCTTCTAAAGTAGAATTTTGGAAAATTTTGAGTTTGGGGGGAAAGGGGATTTTAAATATCTCTTCCCTTGATATAATGTGTCCTCTGAAGTCGATTCTGATGTTTTAGCGCTCTATGTCTTAGTGCTTTAGAAATATTTAAAAAGCTCCTAAAGTAGAATTTTAGAAAGTTTTGAGTTTGGGGGGAAGGGGGATTTCAAAAACATCTTCCCATAACATAATTTATCCTCTACAGTTGATTCTGATGTTTGTAGCGCTCTATGTCGTAGTGCTTTAGAAATATTTAAAAAACTTCAAAAGTAAAATTTTGGAAAATTGTGAGTTTGGGGGAAGGGGGATTTCAAAAACATCTTCCCATAACATAATTTGTCCCCTGAAGTCGATTCCGATATTTGTAGCGCTCTATCTATTAGTGCTTTGGAAATATTTAAAAAGCTTCTAAAGTAGAATTTTAGAAAATTTTGAGTTGGGGGGAAGGGGGATTTTCAAAGCCTCTTCCCGTGATATACCGTGTCCTCTGAAGTCAATTCTGATGTTTTTAGCACTCTATCTATTAGTGCTTTAGAAATATTTTAAAAACTTCAAAAGTAGAATTTTGGAAAATTTTGAGTTTGGGGGGAAGGGGGATTTCAAAAACATCTTCCCCTAATATAATTTGTCCTCTAAAGATGATTCTGATGTTTGTAGTGCTCTATGTCTTAGCGCTTTAGAAATCTTTAAAAAAGCTTCTAAAGTAAAAATTTGGAGAATTTTGAGTTTGGGGGGAAGGGCCATTTTAAAAACCTCTTCCCGTGATATAACGTGTCCTCTGAAGTCGATTCTGATGTTTTTAGTGCTCTATGTCTTAGTGCTTTAGAAATATTTAAAAAGCTCCTAAAGTAGAATTTTAGAAAATTTTGAGTTTCGGGGGAAGGGGGATTTCAAAAACAGCTTCCCGTAACATAATTTGTCCTCTGAAGTTGATTCTGATGTTTTTAGCATTCTATCTATTAGTGCTTTAGAAATATTTTAAAAGCTTCTAAAGTAGAATTTTGGAAAATTTTGAGTTTGGGGGGAAGGGGGATTTTAAAAACCTCTTCCCGTGATATAACGTGTCCTCTGAAGTCGATTCTTATGTTTTTAGCACTCTATCTTTTAGTACTTTAGAAATATTTTAAAAGCTTCTAAAGTAGAATTTTAGGTTTGGATGGAAGGGGAATTTCAAAAACATCTTCCCATGACATAATTTGTCCTCTAAAAAGGATTGGGTTATTTTTACTGGTCCCTCTTGTCAAATCCTTTCCCTAATTAATAAAGTTTAAATGGTTTTATCAACAGAGTCGTTTGGCATGTGCCTGCTACCCTTAAGGGTAAGGGTTTCTGATAAGACAAGTGTGACATCACAACAAACCTGGTTTCATATACCATAAAGAAAGTCGGAATGGGTTGAAAATTAAATGGCTTAGGATTTAAATAGGATTTTGTAATATATTTTAATGAACAAGGTTAAAAGCAGAAGTTGTGTAAGGTAAGCAGTGATTTATATTTATGATAGTAATATAGGATGAAATATGAGTTAAAAACAACTAGTAATGTGCAGTAATTTACCATTATATACAGGGGGGGGGATGAGTGGAGGTAGGTACTTCAAAGTACCTTCCCGGGACAAACCTTAGCATGTACATCCATCCCTGAAAGTTTCATTTTCCTAACCCAACCCCTTTCCAAGATAGCCAAAAGTAACTAAAGTAGAATTTTACCAACCCTTCTACTACACAAGGGTTGACAGGTCTCATATCTTCATCACTCTCAGATGGTAATGGTGGGTAACTTCCTTCCTCACTTAACACAGAGTACCTATTAGCTAAAGGAATGGGCTGTATCCCTGGCACATTGTAACTTGGTGGATAAAAACCACTTCCCACTAACTGAACTGGTGCTCTTTGCACCTGCTGGACAATTTGTTGTTGACCATAAAATGCATTTGGGTTGTATGAACCTGGCTGCCAGCTTACTGGCACATCATGGGACCATGGAACTATCATTTGGTTCTGACTTGCATTATTATTAGCTCCATAAAACTGTGGGGTCATTTGCAAAAATGATTGTCCTTGACCTGTACCACTTCCACCTGCACCATCACCCCCTTGGGGGCCAGGTTGAATGTTCATTTCTTCTAGAGCACAAAATCGATTTTCAAAATTTATCCTTCAAAATTTATGAAATGTCATTCTAGTCACCTACCTCACAGAAACATTTAAAGCTTGAAGCAAAATATTTTATATCCTACAGTTAATCGTTTCTTCCCTTTTTTCCCAACTTTGTTTTTCAAGCACATTTACCAAATTTAAACTTGCTTCCAACTTCGCAGCGTTTCTAGTACCTAATAATAATAATAGCCTTTTCCGCCACCTAATTTTTAACTTCTTTTCGTCAGTGGTGGCTCGAAGCACCCATGCAAAGGAGGGGGAGGGCAAAGTCCCCGTTTGAACGGTTCTAGACCACATCACACGACTCTAAGAACCTTAACCCATTATCATGTATACTTAACTATGAAGATAAACTACTACTACTAAACTTTCCAAATCATTTCCCGTTTCCCTTAAATTATTCTTTGCAACATCCTTCTATCACGACCTGTTTTCCATTCACCCCTATATAATTGGCTAAAAAGAGCTTCCTTTAGAAATATATCTTCCTTCATCCATAGAACATGTCTTAGCTATCTCAACCTTTTTCTAATTATAGCCCTGGAAAGCCGGATTGAGAAACATTTTTCGTTCAGTTTACTGTTTGACATGTGGTCAGTCAGTCGGGTACCCAAAAAAAAAAAAAATACGCAGGAAATTTCTCTGGAAAAAAAAATCTAGCAAATATTCTTCCGTCTTTGGAACACTCATGCTTCAGAACTAAGCAGGGCACTGTTTCTGTTTTCTGTTTCTGCTCTGTTTTTAAAGTACCTGTTTCTGTTCTGTTCATACAAAAAAAACAGGACAGAAACAGATGACCTGTTTTTTTTATTTGCCTGTTCTGTTCTGTTGCTATTTTCATGATAACTATTTACCTGTCCTGTTTCTGTTTTTTTTTCTACCTGTTTTTCTTCTGTTCTCGATTTTATTTTATTGATTCGAGAATGAAATATTAAGAAATTTTGAACTTAAAAAATAGTGTTTTAAATCATAATTTTAAATATTAAAGAAGTGTGGTTACGCCCTATACACCTTTGGAATTAGAGCGTCAATATAAAGTAGAAGTAAGTAAAATGATGACAATCAGTGCGTCTAACATATCAAATGAGCTGCTAGATTGTTTCAGCTAGGCAAAATTAGCGCTTAGGAGTCAAATGAGAGTAGGTAGGTGTGTAAATGGAATAATGGTAAGGTTGCATTTTTGTTCCACTAAAACAACTTATTTTTTGTGTATGTTATTCAGTCAATTGAGCAGCATATTTGCACAGATAATGTCTAGGTGAAGCAGAATTCAAACAAATCACACGGTAATTTTTGCCATATAACACAATTAATAAAAAAAAATTGTCACTAAGCAGTAAATTATTTTTTGTATCTATCATAGGCAGCGCGCTAGCGCTGCCTAAGTAAAGAACAATGTAGGCACAATGTGTTTTTTTTCTTCTTCTTCAGTCAGGCACTTCTTATCGAAGGAGTTGTCGTAGAAACTTCGAAAAGGGCTTATTTGATTGGAAATTGGAGTGACTAGTGTCCTTTTTAATAGTCAAAAGGGATTGGAGGACAACTAGCCTTCCCCCCCCCCACGCCCATCCTTCCCCCAAACACATCCGATCAACATTTTGAGAGATCCATTTTGTTCAGCGCAGTTGATTTGCAGATAGAAAATATGTTTTTGAGGAGGAAACTCCCCCACAACCCTCGGGGAAAGGATTTTAAGTTATGCCCTAAGGGCATATAAAGACGATGTGGGCACAATGTACTATGTATCATTTTTTTCCTTTAGAGCAGGGCACTTCATATGGAAGGGGTCGTCGTAGAAACTTCAAAAGGGGCTCATTCGATTGGTAATTAAGAGTTCTAGTGCCCTTTTTAATAGTCGAAAGTGATTGGAGGGCAACTATCCCCCACGCCCATCATTCCCCCAAACACATCCAATCAAAATTTTGAAATAGCCATTTTGTTCAGCGTAGTTGATTTCCAGAAAGAAAATATATTTTTGAGGAGGGCACTCCCCCACAACCCTTGGGGCAAGGGTTTTAAGTTATGCCCTGAGGGGATATATGAACGATGTTGGCACAATGTACAATTTATTATTTTTTGCTTTAGAGCTGGGCACTTCATATGGAGGGGGTCGTCGTAGAAACTTCAAAAGAGGCTCACTTGATTGGAAATTGAGAGTTCTAGTGCCCATTTTAATAGTCGAAAGTGATTGGAAGGCAACTAGCCCCCCCCCCCACGACCATCATTCCCCAAAACACACCAAATCAAAATTTTGAGATAGTCATTTTGTTCAGCGTAGTCGATTTCTAGATAGAAAATATGTTTTTGAGGAGGAAACTCCCCGACAACCCTCAGGGCAGGGGTTTTAAGTTATGCCCTGGGGGCAGTTCAAAGTACAGGAAATTATACCTTTGTGCAGGACACTCCCCCCATAGTCTTCAGGGTAAGGGCTATAAGTTTTGCCCTGGGGTTATATAATATTTTTATTGAAATCTTTGTCGTAGAAACTTGAAAAAGTGCTCATTCGATTGGAAATTCAAAGCGGTAGTGCCGTTTTTAATAGTCGAAAGTGATTTGAAGGCAAGTAACCCCCCTCTCACGCCCATCTTTTCTCCAAACACATCCAATCAATAGTTTAGATAGCCATTTTGTTCAGTGTAGTTGATTTCTAGATAGAAAATATGTTTTTTTAGGAAGACACTCCCCCACAACCCTCAGGGCAAGGGTTTTAAGTTATGCCCTGGGGGAATATAAGGTTTTTATAGAAGGTGCTGTCGTAGAGACTTCAAAACAGGCTCATTCTATTGAAAATTCAAAGGGCTAGGGCCCTTTTTAATAGTCGAAAGTGATTTGAAGGCAACTAGCCCCCCTCTCACGCCCATATTTTCTCCAAATACATCCAATCATTATTTTAGGCAGCGGGCTAGCGCTGCTTAACTAATGAACGATGTGGCACGATGTGTTTTTTTCTCCATACCCAGGCACTTCGTATCGAAGGAGTTGTCGTGGAAACTTCAAAAAGGGATCATTCGATTGGAAATTGGAGTGGCTAGTGCCCTTTTTAATAGTCGAAAGTGATTGGAGGGCAACTAGCCCCCCCCACACCCATCATTCCCCCAAACACATCCAAGCAAAATTTTGAGATAACCCTTTTGTTCAGCGTAGTTGATTTCCAGATCGAAAATATGTTTTTGAGGAGGACACTCCCCCACAACCCTCAGGGCAAAGGTTTTAAGTTATGCATTCAGGTTATATAAGAACGATTTTGGCAAAATGTACTATGTATTATTTTTTTTTCGAAGGGCTAGTACCCTTTCGAAGGGCTAATACCCTATTTAATAGTCGAAAGTGATTGGAGGGAAACTAGCCGCCCCCCCCCAAACGCCCATCAAGAACGATGTGGGCAAAATGTGTTTTTTTTGTTTTGTTTTTTCTCCATACCCTGGTACTTCATATCGAAGGAGTTGTCGTAGAAACTTCGGAAATGTCTCATTCGATTTGAAATTGGAGTGGCTAGTGCCCTTTTTAATAGTCGAAAGTGATTGAAGGGCAACTAGCCCCCCAAAACGCCCATCATTCCCCCAAACACATCCAATCAAAATTTTGAGATAGCCCTTTCATTCAGCGTAGTTGATTTTCAGATAAAAATATATTTTTGAGGAGGACACTCCCCCATAACTCTCAGGGCAAGGGTTTTAAGTTATGCCCTGGGAGCATATAAGGTTTTTATAGAAGGCGTTGTCGTAGAAACTTCAAAACCGGCTCATTCGGTTGGAAATTCAAAGGGCTAGTACCCTTTTTAATAGTCGGAAGTGATTGGAGGGCAACTAGCCCCCCCCCCGACGCCCATCCTTACCCCAAATACATCCAAACAAAATTTTGAGATAGCCATTTTGTTCAGCGAAGCTGATTTCCAGATAGAAAATATGTTTCCGAGGAGGGCACTCCCCAAAACCCTCAGGGCAAGGGATTTAAGTTATGCCCTTTGGGCATATAAGGTTTTTAAAGAAGGTGTTGTCGTAGAAACTTCAAAAAAGCTCATTCGTATGGAAATTCAAAGTGCTAGTGCCCTTTTTAACCCTTTCAGTCACGAATTTTAGCCTGGAAGGTCAAAATTATGAGAGTAGCGAAAGTCAACCATGTGATTGATAATTACTTACCATGAATTTTTTCAGATTTTTTTCTGAACGTCTTCTTTCTTTTCCACCATGTACTTGAGCAAGGACAGTGTGACCAAATTTATTCAAATACAGTATAAAACCAATGAAAAACTGAGACTTCAAATATAGTACAAAAAACGAGAAACTGAATTGACAATGATCCTTTTACGTTTCTTTAGGTTTGTGAAACTGTGCGAAACAGTTTCGCGATTCTTCCAGGCAAAGTGGGACGTTGCACTTGGTACACATGAACCTAGTCTTCATGATACAGGGGGCATTTTTACACCTGTTTTGGGCGGCAAATTTTTCTGGCCAATGAGCAAAGGAATCTTTCTTCACGGCGGAGCAGGGCCTACGAAATTTGAGTTTTCGTTTCCTACGATTTTCGGCAACCGAGTCTTCTTCATCACTCTCCTCCTCTTCGCTTGAAGGAAGAGATCTGGGTCGGCCTCTTCTTCTAGGAGTGTCTTCAGACATAATGAGAGTCTCTGCTATGTCGAGTCGGAAGGTGAACGAATCGACAATGTTCTTTTGTCTCATATTCTGTGCCTTGCAAATCTCGACATATTCAAGCCAACTGTTGACTACAGCAAGATCGATCAAATGGAATACGAGTCTCAAAGTCCATTTTTTTGATCGAATGAGGGTCCTATAGTAGGATACCATCTGGTCAAGCTTATCAACCCCACCCATACTCAGGTTATAAGCCGCAATAGCTTCCGGCTGCGTCACTTGTACCTCTGTCTTCGTTTTCTTACACCACTTCATCACGTTTTTTACGTTGCCGCTTCCAATCATGTTAGAAGCGACTATCACCGATCTACAGTCCATCCACTTGATCAGACATACTTCTCCACTCACTAGCTCGTGGAACGCCCCCTTCCTTTCTTTTTCAGAGACGTATCAGATTCCAACTTTGCGCCAAGAACTCTATTCGCTCTGATCGTGCCGGTGCCATACATACTTTTCCGTTCAAGCTCTTCAAGGAGCGGAATACTCGTAAAAAAGTTGTCAAAGAATATTTTCGTATGCGGGCGAAGCTGGACGTGACCAGCAAGAGCTAGTACCATTCCAGGTCCCAGTCCGAACTGCTTCTGCTCTTCCGTCAGGATAGTTTTCTTACCCTGGTAAACATCAAAAGTGAGTATGATGCCGTTACTGTTACAAAGCATAAAGATTTTTATGCCCCACGGTGTTGGCTTCCCCTGATATACTGTTTTATGTCCAATGCACCGGTGTACGGCACCATTTGCTCGTCGACTGATACATACTCAGAAGGTACGATGCTTTCTGTCTTTTTCAGGACCCGGTCTATAACCGGACGAACCTTCCATACGCGATCGGTGTTCTCCGGGTCTTTAGAGAGGATATCTACCAGATGAAACAAATTTCGGAGACGCGAAAACCTATTGAAGTTCATGGCGTCTGCTATTAGAGGTATCCGAGTCCGACTACCCCAGTACATGCGATACCTTGGGAATTTAAAAGCACTCATCGCTATATGAATACCTATGAACCTTCTTATTTCAGAGGCTGTTGTACCCAAACTTGAGCCGGTTTTCTGTACAGAATAAAGATTGGTCATCTCGGCGGCTAACTCATAAAATTCACTATCAAAATATTCTTTGAAGTAGTCTATAGGCTCCTCGGGACCAAGTGGCGGCGGCGCCGGGTCGGCATTGTTGATAACTTTCGAGAAGATCGCATTCTTCCATACGAGTCTGCGTTTTCGATTTTTCGGAGGCGGGGGGAGGAGCGGCTCATCATCCTCAACTTCCGATAATGAATCTTCATCCGTATCGTGTGGCTGCGATAGATTTACTGACGCCCAATCTTCACCTTCGTCATCTGAGTTTGGTAGGTCCGATAACTCTGAAAGGTCTGAGTCGATCGCGTCCAAGACATTCAGTATGTCAGCGTGACGAACTCGACGTGGTCGATCATTGGATGGACCTGGAAAAGAAGATAGTGAGTCGCTTTTACAGAATAGCGACGTGACAGGAAAAAGTTATCACTGATGTTTTCAAATAATACTAACCAAAGTATGTTACTCTGACTGTACCATATATGCTGCTATTGAACTAGAAAAGTTAGTATCAAGTCACACTGTCCTTACCCAAGAACACGCTACTTCGAAAAAATCTGCGGCATCTATCCAACGCACTAGCGAGGTAAACTTTTTAATAGATGGGGTAACTAACTGAAAAGGACAAATGAACCCCTTTTTTCGCGTATTTTCATGGTAAATCTGGTAAAAAAATGCATGAAAACATACCTGGTAGATCCATTCTTTCGAGTACGGATGTGCAACAACTTCAAAATACTGCTAAAAATCAGAATTTAGCATCATCGGTTTGAAACTTCGCCAGTGTCTTTTCGCATTACTTATTATTATGGAGCGCATACTCGAGTATCGCTGCCACCTACAGGGTCCAAGAAGACCAAGCGAAGCTGTGATGTTCTCATGTGAGAACATGGTGACTGAAAGGGTTAATATTCGAAAGTAATTGGAGGCCAACTAGCCCCCCCCCCTCACACCCATCATTCCTCCAAATACATCCAAAAAAAAATTTGGGATAGCCATTTTGTTCAGCGTAGTTGATTTCCAGATAGAAAACATATTTATGACGAGGACACTCCCCCACAACCCTCAGGGCAAGGATTATAAGTTATGCCCTGTGGGCATATAAGTTTTTCAATGAAATCTTTGTCGTAGAAACTTGAAAAATGGCTCATTCGATTTGAAATTCAAAGTGATAGTACACTTTTTAATAGTCAAAAGTGATTTGAGGGCACCTAACCCCCCCTCTCACGCCCACCTTTTCCCAAAACACATCCAATCAAAATTTTTTAGACAGTCATTGTATTCAACGTAGTTGAAAGTTTTGGAAATTAGGTCTTTAAGGATGACAACCCCTCCTCCTACAGCCCTCAGGGCAAGGGTTGTAAGTCATGCCCTCGGGGCATATAAAGTTTTTATTGAAAGCGTTGTCGCAGAAACTTCAAAAGGGTTCATTCAATTGGAAATTGAAAGAGGTAATGCCTTTTTTTATAGCTGAAAGTGATTGGGTAGCGGCTAACGCCCCTCTCACGCCCAACATATTCCCAATCACATCGAATTAAAATTTTAAGATATCCATTTTGTTCAACGTAGTTGAAAATTCTGGAAAATAGATCTTTTAGGATGATAACCCCCTCAGAGACCTCAGTGCAAGGGTTGTGAGTTATGCCCTGGGGCATATGAAGTTTTTATTGAAAGCGCTATCGTAGAAAGTTCAAAAGAGCTCATTCAATTGGAAATTCAAAAGGCTAGTGCATTTTTTAATAGTTGAAAGTGATTGAATAGCGACTAACGCCCCTCTCACGCCTACCATATTCCAAAACACATCCAATCAAAATTTTGAGACATCCATTTTGTTCAACGTAGTTGAACGTTCTGGAAATTAGGACTTTAGGATTATAAGCCCCTCAGAGCCCTCAGTGCAAGGGTTGTAAGCTATGCCCTGGGGGCATATAAGGTTTATATAGAAAGTTGTTGCATAAATGATAGGCAGCGCGATCGCACTGCCTAAGGAAAGAACGGGGATACTCGAGAACCAGACAAGAAACGGGGACTAAGTAAAGAGGAGGACACTCCCCCACAGTCCTCAGGGCAAGGATTTTAAGTTATGCCCTGGGGGCCTATAAGAACGATGTTGGCACGATAAATTATTTATTAATTTTTTCCTTTAGAGCAGGGCACTTCGTATCGAAGAAGTTATCGTAGAAACTTCGAAAAGCGTTCATTTAATTGGAAATTGGAGTGGCTTGTGCCCTTTTTAATAGTCAAAAGTGATTGGAAGTTGACTAACACCCCTTCCACGCCCACTATTTCCCGAAAAACATCCAATCAAAATTTTGAGATAGCCATTTTGTTCTGTGTAGTTGATTTCCAGATAAAAATTATGTTTTTGAGGACAGTCCCCCTTAGGGCAAGCCTTTAGGGCAAGGGCTGTAAGTTATTTCCTGGGGGCATATAAGGTTTTTTATTGAAGGCGTGGTCGTAGAAACTTCAAAACAGGCTCATTCGATTGGAAATTCAAAGGTCTAGTGCCCTTTTAAATAGTAGAAAGTGATTAGAGGGCAACTAACCCGCCTCTCATGCACACCTTTTCCCCAAACACATCTAATCAAAATTTTGAGATAACCATTTTATTCAACGTAGTTTTAAGTTCTAGACATTAGGTCTTTGAGGATGTCAACCCCCCCCCCCCAGTCCTCAGAGCAAGGGTTGTAAATTATGCCCAGAGGCATATAAGGTTTGTATATAACGCGTTGTCGTAGAAACTTCTAAAAGGGCTCATTCGATTGGAAATTGAAATGGCTAGTGCCCGTTTTAATAGTCGAAATTGATTGGAAAGCAACTAACACACCTTCCTCGCCCACTATTTCCCCAAACACATCCAATAAAGATTTCGAGATAGCCATCTTGTTCCACGCAGTTCAAAGTTCAGGAAATTATACCTTCGAGCAGGACACTCCTCCCACAGTCTTCAAGGTAAGGGTTATAAGTTATGACCTGAGGTTATATAAGGGTTTTATTGAAATCTTTGTCACAGACACTTGAAAAAGGGTTCATTCGATTGGAAATTCAAAGGGCTAGTGCCCTTTTTAATAGTCGCAAGTGATTTGAAGGCAACTAACCCCCCTCTCACGGCCATATTTTCTCCAAACACATCCAATCAATATTTTAGATAGCCATTTTGTTCAGCGTAGTTGATTTTCAGATAGAAAATATGTTTTTTAGGAGGAAACTCCCCCACAACCCTCAGGGCAAGAGTTTTAAGTTATGCCCTGGGGCATATAGGGTTTTTATAGAAGGCGTTACTAGGGATCTAGGTATTACTCTGAACAGGACATAATTTATGCATGTTTTTGTTCTGTTTGTTGATAGTTATTTGATGGTTTTGTTCTGTTTGATGGTTATTTGGTGTTTTTCATGGTTATTTGATGTTGTTTTGTTCTGCTTGTTGATGGTTGTTTGATGATTGTGAGTGTTGGTCAATTTATTTGTTGTTTTCTTGGACGTAGACATAAGTCCAACAACATTTGCTGGATGTTTCTCGGATGTAGACATAAGTTCAACAACAATTTCTGGATGTTTCTTGGATGTAGAAATAAGTCCAACAACAATTGCTGGATGTTTCTTGGATGTAGACATAAGTTCAACAACAATTGATGGATGTTTCTTGGATGTAGACACAAGTTCAACAACAATTGCTGGATAATCGATTCTAACGGGACAAGATCACGTGTCTTTTTGGAGATCAATCAGGGGATGTTTCTAAGTGTATTGATCCATTAACGGAGCAAGATCGCATTGAATATAAGGAAGTATTTTTGCTATAGTTGCTATTAGTTTGAGAATAGAATTCAAGGAGTGAGAACAGTTTGACTTTACTCATTAAGATATATTTGTAATAATGAGTGGAATGTTTACAATATTAGAAGTTGATAGTGGAGTGTGTAGCAATGATACAAGAGCACCAAACATTGCGGTGGAAATCACGAGAGGATCAGGGCTTTGTCTGGAATGGGATGAAGTATATGCAAGATATGTGATATCTTTGAGCAAATTTCAAATGGAGGATCAATTATGCTTCGCTGCAAAAGTTGATAAAACACATGTGAATAGACTTCAAAGTGCTTCAAATGCAATAGTGAAGCATATCGAAGACCATAAGCTGTATTGCTAATTGTGCATGTGTAATATATATTATTGTTGTAATTATAGAATAAAATTGTTTCGAAATAGAAAATGTCACCCTTTTGTTAGAATGTTAGATTAAGTAGAACGATTCATGGTCAGTCTAGAATCGGTAGTGTGAATTCTAGGATTAAGAGATGTATACGTTTGAAACAGAGATAATTACGTTAAATCTGATGGCTATAGAAAAATATTTTATTCGGGATGACGATTTCCTCGAGTTATCCCTTTAACGGAAGATGTTCCCAAAGGGAATACTTTACAATATAATGAAAAGTGATTATCCCCCATTTGACTATTGTATGAAGCTTTTACAATGTGACTCAAATGCTTATACTCAATTTATTGATATATTAATCGGAACAAAGCAGAATAATATCGTGGATATGCTTTTGAAAACATTGCGATAAATTCAATGTAGATGGATTCCCCTTCGAAAGAGGTAGCGTCATAGAGTTACTCCTCTCCCATTCCCTTCTGAATTTATCGAACGAGGATCAATTTGTTTTAGCTAAAAGAGAGTTGACATCGGAAACCAAAAAATGTTCTATACATGTCCACTATGCATGTACACTCTTGGCAATCGGTCATCATGTGAGAATCCTACAATTATTGATGACTATAATGAAAAGTGCAAATTATGCAATCCCTGTAAATTATATAAACGATATGCAGCACAAATTAAAGGATGCAATTCATGTCTTGAAGAGATTTGTGACTCTCACCCTAGAGGACATCTATTATCCAATTGCCCCTATGACAAATGTGATCAGTGGGAGAATACTTACCCCGGTATGATTGGAAAGAACCCCAAACGTGATTTTAGCTTATTTCTACAAGATTGGTACCGTCGTGGATTTAAATTATTTTGGGAGGAAGAATCTGGTCTACAATTCAACTGTTGGGGTAACAAGACAATTTGGTTTCTACGTCATCGTTGTGAAGACATTGCCTATTATGACTATAAACCTAGTGATTTTTATTTGGCAGTTACCGAATGTGATTCACCATTTGAAAACACTGTATGTGATATTGCTTCAAATAGACAGATTGAAACACGTGAATTTCATAATATGAATGCAAATAGTATCATTGACTATAGAAAGAGATATGACAAGAGTGAAATTACATAATACTGTAGAAAATGTGACCATGACTTTGCATCCAATCAAGATCAATATACAGTGAATTCAAATGATCTACCAGCATTAGTGGTTCACGAAAGTTGCCAATACACCGAAGAAGAAATCTAAAGTGAAGAATCAAGACATTGTTGTGTATATCAATTTCTTTATTAATAAACAAATTCACATAAATTTTTAAGCACTTTACTCGTAGGACACTAAAATCAATATTATACAGGTCTGAGAGGATATTTTCCACCATAAAGTCGTTCAGACGTGGATTGTCTACATAAATGTTGAGAAACTGCTTGTGCATATAGCCGCGACATCTGAACACGAAATTTTGTGGCGCATGGAAACCACAGCTTTTAGTCGTCAGATCCTGCATTCTCTTCTGATTTTGAATAATAGTTTTCCCACTGCTCACAATATAGTTGCTGATGTGTGGAGTGTAGAATGTATAGGGTAGGCCAAGAGGATCAAAAATTCAATCGTCTTCATAGATTGAAAGATGCACAACCAATGGCCAGTATTCACAGTCGACGCACTGCTATTAATAAGGATTAGGGTATTGTTGGTACTTTGAATTTTTCCAAGAAAGTCCGAGGGCAGACAATATGATCTGTATTTGGACGTGTACGGGTCCATATGACTGGTGTTCATGATGCAAGGTCTAGTAGAACACTGCCTTCGGGAGTGATTTCCCAACAGGTTTCATATTGATTTAGCGAAATTAGTAAAATACTCTCAGCTAATGTTTCGGCACACTCTAAACCCACACTCCTCGTTCGTACTATACTCATATCCTGGGTGCCAGAAAAATCCAATACAATGATACCATGTGTTTTAGCGAACATGTTTTCGGTTATACCATTTTCAAATAGTTGTGAATCATGATCTAGGGTTTTTATGGTCAACTCATACAATGTCATATAGGATTTATAAAAAGATAGATTGTAGAGTGGGATTCCATTTACTTTGCAGACAAGAGGTGAAAGCCCAGACATTTATAATTTTATATGGGCATCCAGTCAACGATCCTATTGCACTGGCGCGTTTTACAAATGCCAAGGCTAATTTTGACGGAATTTCGCCATTGATAAAGGATAAGTCGGTGAAGGTGCGTGAGCCTGTGGCAATATGACGTTGATTGGTGATTGTATGAGGAACAAGTAGTTTAATATTATTTCCACTGGCTCTCAATTTTTAGACTGCCAAAGCAACAGAACTCATAACCTGCTGTTTGCGTACATGTAGTATTTCCGAGTTGAAGGAGAGATATACATCACGATTGGCAGAAAGTTCTTTACGTAAAGTTAAATTGAACGGAGCAAGCGTCAATTTTAGATCCCCTTTAATATTGAGTGGTAACCATTGGGGTATATTAAATTTTTCATGATATATTTTATAACTAGATGTAATTCACTAGTTGCAGCATTTTAAGTGCATCTGTACTATCAATATTAGTAATATATTCATATCCATTGGAGGTGCCTCTCAACTCCTTATATGACTTGGGTGTAATTAGCATGAATTGCATATAGCTTGTATAATTTGAGAGATTTTTGCTTGTGCTCACCAGTGTGCCATTTATGTAGACACTGATTTGACGAAATAAATTATGTAATATACAATTTTCATAGGATATTTCATCAGCATGAATTGGCAATGTATTATCGGATTTACGGACTTTTATTCGTAAATCTATAAATTTCGAAGACATGTCCATAAAGTAGTCTTAATTAGAATAAATTTGAAAGCGGATATTATCGGAGAGGGGTTGTTGTGGGTAAAATTGTTCATAGTATCCATGTTTCATACTCACATCAACATATTCTGCATTGAATAGATTTAAAGATGAATTGATTGAAGGTAGGGAATCCTTATACGATAGATATACCATCTATGAAAATAAATCTAGTTTCGATCTAACAATTCTCTTCCTGGGGTTCTTCTTCTGCTGTTTTTTGTGCGTCTCATCTATTTCCTTCTTTTCTTTGACAGGGGTCATTTCTTTCTTTTCTCACCTGAGTAGAGACTGATGAGTGGTACACTGTTTCTCGACCTTTTTAAACCTTTTCCATTCTGATGAGATTTCAATTGTTCGCCAAGGGCTCGCGCAATGGACCTAAGATTTTCCCGAAGCACTTTTTTTAAATCCTTGCCAGAGCTTCAATCGTATAATGTAGAGGATGCAAAATCTGTCGCAGCCGGTACAATATATTTTATAGCCAGACGTAGTGCCGAGCAAAACAGCTTAGCAAACCAACTACCAAGACCATAGCCTGATATTGATAAGCGACCTTTGTAATGGTCCATTCCATTGCCCAGTTGTCTTGGGCCAAGAGTATTAACATAGCAGGTAATATCAGGACAAATGAATACCACTTTTCTATTAGACATCTTGTTTGTTTTTGAACACCGACAACGATGGCTCTAAAATGGAATGTAATCACAGCCAAACCTTTTGATATTGCTAGAGGATCACCTAATTCAGTTCTTAGTGTTAACTGACAGAGTTCCAAATAGGAAGTGTTTACGGGGATATACTGAAGATGCTTTATATTGTAATGGTGAATATGTTCTTGATTGGTTTTTCGTTCAAGAACTCGTAGGAGGGGAACATTGCTATTGCCTAGTCTGGATGTTTCAACAAATGAAGCGCAGAGAAATATACAAGTGTCCATGGAGAAGGCAGGCGGGTAGTCAGCAAAAATAAAATTAGGGTTTCCAGCACTTTTACTATTGATTATATTGAGCTTAAAGCCAAGAACATCTTTTAGATTAACATTGAGAATAACCTTTTCATCGGCAATGGGTGAACTAATGTAGATCTAGTAATGTAGATCCCTCCTCCTTTGAATAGTTGAAATTAAAGGCTCCTTTCTTACAAGTGGAAATTCTTTTATCGGTAGAACGACATAAATCATTCATACAGGTGAGTTCTTCGTATGGTAATTCAATATATGGATAATTCATCCGATTGATTTTTTGAATTTGTTCTTGATCACCTGAGGGTGCCGGCAAATCATAGGGTCTAATTTTTATTTCATATTTTGCGATCTTTTCTCAGGATTTCATATGTATTTTTGAAAATACAGTCGACAAGAGCCACTTCATACGCGCCGTCGAATTTGATGGTGGGAGAGAGTTTCGTCCAAAAATCACTTGTTCTATTCAAATCATTGTTGAGAGGATCGGAAACATTGGACATGAATGTCACATAGAAATCATTGGGCATTGTTAATGTCTTCAACTGCAACCCAAGAATCAAATTCACAGTTGTATCCTAGCCAGCAAACAAGCAACTGTCTCTTGCTTCTGCGAGTACGACTCTTTAATATCTTTTCAATTTGATAAATTTCACTAGTGTTTCCGACTTTTTGTAGTTTGTATTCATAAAAACCGTCGAGAATCTCATCATCTTTGGTGTCTCGCAGTCGATATGTCGTGGGTGTAGTGTCTAGGATTTTGGACACTTTAAAAAGTTCTGTGCTCCATAAATAATTCCCCTTTTTAAAAACATTGGTGGTTCTATTAATTCGAACAGTATCACCCACATTGAACTTCTTCTTCACAATTTTTCTTTTTTACTGGAAAATTGCTTTAGAAAAGCATCAAATGTACTTTCACTGCAATGAACTTCCTGAGGGCTAATATTGGACAGGGATCGATGTGGTCATTGGTTGTATATTTGCATGATTTTATCTAAATCATGAATAAAAGCAGCAGTATGTTTCAGTGTGCAATATCTTAAAATTAATAGACGAATCGTTCTTATCAATCGTTCAGCCAATGCTGCCTTTATCGGACTGTGACTATGATAGAGCGTTGTATTGCATTTCAGTAGAACCTTTTGCACATGAGGATTAACAAATTCGCTACCGCGATCCGATTGAATTTTTTTTATAGCAATCCTGTTCAAGAATAATTTCTAAAGCATGACCAACTTCAACACCTCTCTTTAATAACAATAGAATGGCATAGGCATAGCGACTAAAGACACTAATTGCCACTAGAATATATTTGTAGGGTGTATTGTGACGCTACTGAATCACGTCTAGAGTTAAAAGATCAGTTTGCATTATATGCAGAGGGGAAAGGGCCTTAGTTTGTCAATATTGTTTGTCACAAAGCCTACGATTCCGATACAGTGCGTAACTCGGTTCATTTTCTTGATACTCTTATTATTTTTTAATGTGCTGCCATCTATGTCAGAGGCAACTTTAGAAAGCGTTGTGGGGGAACTTAGACTTCCCACTTCACCAATATTTTCATAGACATGTTTTAAAACTTCATCCATTTTGAACGCAAATACGTAGTGTAATATCCACTCCCCTTTTACACACTGGAGGGTGAATCAATACGTCTTCGCTTTTGTCTAGCAGCCACCGTCGTTGGTGTTATAAAATCATTGCTTCTGCTGCTGCTAGTATTTTCCAAGATTGAATTCAAATCTTCATCTTCTTCCTTTTTAAATGGTGTTGTTGGCGTTGTTAGAGGACTATATTCTCTTAATCTCTATAGAATTTGCTTATTACCCATAAGACTTTTGGGGAAGTTTGATGTATTTAGAAAGGTGTATAGATTATTGTCAAATGATAAAAGTCCTTTACGATTCGTCACCATATCGCAAATTAAAACAACTAGATTATAACTTTTTCCCTGAATTATAATTCGTTTCCCTGTGCTATCGACTTGAACTTGATAATCACCATCACTTTCCAACATGAGATATGTTAATACTCTTTTACTTTGTTCTCGATAGGTCATTGGCAAAAGGTTTCCAAATGATGTCACTATGGAATTCAATTCCTTCTCCTTTGATTGCAATGCAGAATCTAGAGCAGATGTTTCCTGTTTAAGGGGATCTGTGACTGTGACGGCGGGTCACTCACGGTAAGGTCTTTGTTTGTCCACACGTCGCAATGCATCTTGAATTAAAACTATCTTTTTATCATCGGAAATATTCTCATCATTAATAAATTTGCTTAGATTGTCTTCAAAATGTTCCACGGGTGAGAGGACAAGTTCAAATGGCGTCAATTAATAGGGTTTAGCCATCTAGAGAAAACTGTTTACAAGTCCTGCAATTATTCGCAGTAAAAGTGTAAAAAACCTACCGGCCGCTTGAAGGAGACGTTTTATTTTAAATTTTTTCCTTTGTTTTTGCAAGCCAAGGCACGTACAGTGGAACGATGTTGCTTTGTCTGTTGTCTAACACCTTCTGGCAGTGTACATTGCCCTCAGTTTAATTTAAACAAAGTTCTGATATTAGATTAATGAAATCATTGTCAACACCACGTTTGAAAATGGCCTTCCTGAGTGGAGCTTTTGAAGTGCCTAAAGCGAAAAATAAATGCCGTTGTTTGTGTAGTTTCTTTAGTGTCATGATGCCAACTAATAGCCTTTTCTACTGTTCACTGGAAGATATACAGTAGTTTTTTTGTCGAAAATATCAGTGACTACACGTAGATCCTCGGGTGTATTCTGATTAAGATTTAGCAAAATATATCTGTAGGGCTTATTTGTTACCTGAGTATACACTGAAAGTAGAAATTTGGGAGCGCCGGGGTATATTTGCTTATTGAGAGCTGCCAGAGAACTAGGATCACTAACAACTCGATAAGTAATATAGATGGTGCAATTCAAAGCAAGGATTCTCAAAAATTTGGTCTGATGAAACAGATTATCTAGAACTAGGGCTATGGAAGTGTATTCATAATGAAAACGGATGGTAAGAAGCTGTAGCATTTCCGATGATAGTTCAGAGATTGATTCAGCCAGACTGTCAGTAATCAGCCAAGAGCCTTATTCAAAGCTATTGAGAACATCAAGTTCCTTTTTAATCTATATGGATACAGATGAGGCAACTGATTTTGGTCGATCACAGGACTCCTGCCCAATACTATAGCAATAATAAATTTTCTTTAGTTTTTACAACAACATTTTATTATACTTTTTAATTATTGTAGCTAAAAGTTCATTTTCCCAGGCATTAACGGGCAACACAGAAACGACTTGAATGGTGTTTTAAATTGATACCATACTGCTTTTGACAACAGTTGGACTACAACTAACTGTAAATCATACTTATCCAATGAATAAATAATAATTTTCCCATAGATCCATCTAGTACGTTAACAACAAAAACAATATTTCTTTCATTTATTAATATCAACGACTTAAAATACAGCACGAATAGCACACACTATTTGTTCAACAACAATAGTACACACTATTTGTTCAACAAAACTTTTTGTACAACACTTTTTCATTTATTAACATCAACAACTTGAAATACATCACGAATAGCACACACTATTTGTTCAACAATAATAACATTTTTCATTTATTGACAAAAACACGTTTTTGTAGAGCAAGAACACCCACAACATTTTCCATTATTTTCAAAACTTAAAATAGCAGACATTATTTGTACAACAGCATTTTTCATTTATTGACAAAAACACTTTTTTGTACAGCAAGAACACAAACAACTTAAAATACAACAAGAATAGTACACACTATTTGTTCAACAACAATAGCATTTTTCATTTATTAACAACAACACTTTTTGCACAACCACAACAACACTGTTTTTCATTTATTGACATAAAAACAACTTAAAATACGAACAATAACAATAGTAGCACAGTTGAACAAATTTCTAAACTATGAATTTAAAGGATGTGAATCCCCCTCCCTCCAAGGGCCTCCAACCCCTCCGGAGCCGAAGGCCGGCCACGGACGGGAGCTGCGGGTTGAAGACCGTCCACGGGTGGGATCCCCCCACCCCCAAGGGTCGCTGTGGAAACTCTGTATGCAATAGCCGCTGCTGCATGTAAGGTTAGGTTGTACTATTTGGTTGGGTTAAGTTAGGTTATATTGTTGTACTATTTGAGCATTTAAGTTAAATTATCCAGACCGAGTTGGTTGCGATAGTCTACACATTCAACTCGGTCTGAAATTCAATAGTGGCCGTGGGGGAGTACTTTTACACCATTCTCGAGCACAAAGACCTTGTCAGATATATATGACATGGCATTTTTTCAACTCTAAGACTATAGTTTCTATACTGTAGAGAGCGAATTGCTAGCACTTCTGCTCTCGGCATTAGACAACTATCTACGCAGTTTCTGTAGACGCTCATGTTGAAATAGTTTTTTACAAAATGTGTAGGCACCCCTTTATACCCCTGTCTTATATCCTTGTCATGGGTTTCTACACAATAAACTTCAGGACCGGGGAACAGCCCATTGGATATTAAATCGCTCCCTGTCTCTGATTTTAACACTAGTAGCTGATTGGGGACTTGACGTTTCACCAACTCAGGGTAGAGAGACTCATTCTTACAAGTCTAGTCCATCTATGAGTTGATGTACACCCGATTTTCAAAATCACTTAATAAATCTTCGGTTTTAAATTTTAACAGGATAGAATATGTGTTCCCATAATAAACTTGAACCTCCCCCTCCCTTGGCCATTGTACCTTGCACACATTGTCAAAAAACGACAATATGAGCTTTTTGGAAATTTTCAGTACTGAACTACCTCCCGCTATATTCTTGTTCAGTACAACATTTCTTTTTTTCCTGTGTAGAAGAACCATGTTCGGCTCTATGCTTGTGAATGTTGTAAAATTGGGGTTGGCAATATTTTGTGCACATTCTTGGGGGCATGTTACGACGTCACAGCGTGATCTGTTTCGTACGCTTTCACACATTTTGCCAAAGTCTGAATTTAAAATAATCTTGTATATTTCATTTTCAACTTTACTTTTTGCCATTGACCGTTTTACCGACAAAGGTGTCGATAAACGTCTTCAAGTATGGTTTCTGACTGAATTGCAGACCCTGTGTATTTTTGTAACCTTGAAACCAGTGTTCACCATCCATGGCAAAAGCACATGGTGAACAACGATATTATGTTTCGGGTCTAGATCTGCAATCAGTTTCTGCTTGGAGAGGGTCCACTGCATGCCCATATCATCGACCAAAGATGGATTGTTTGGGCTAAATGATTCCTTGGTCACTGGTCTATTGACACAAGGGAATACAAAATATTTGACAGAATAATGAAGTTCCAATGGTATGTGCCCGTCAATTTCAAAGAACCATCCTTGTGGCCCATTGTCCTCAACGGTGTGAATGTCGGGGATTTCACAAGGATTCTCAAGCTATTTATAATTTCCACACGGTAAAGAGTAGTGAGACATTGCCGAGGGGTACAATGAGTTCATGTCAAGGAAAATTTCATTAGACTTTACACCGGTGTCTTGTCCAGTTGGATCCGTTGTTGAAACGCGATCTCCTTGAAAAACATACCCCCCCTCATCGATCTTTCTACAAAAAGGTGTTGATCCACATCAGTGATCAACCTTATTTCCTCCCTACTAATTTTTAGAATCAAGTCAATCACCAAATGAGGTGTGGAAAAATAATAGTCAATATCAAGTCTAAACTCTGAATAAATTTGATCTGTGTTTTTACAGACAATATCTAATAGAGTGAGTACGTCACGTGCCAAGTACATTCTGCAATAATCCCATCCATTTTAACAATTACCCTTACCCCATACCATCTTAGCAAATCGATACTCTTCGGCAGTGCATTCACTATTGGTAAGTGAATTATAGAAAGCTTCAATTGGAGGTAGTTTCTCTTCGCTTAACCGTGCGCCAGAGCAGTAATAGTAATATACATATATGCCTTTACAGGTCAGTGAGTCATACATTTCACTGTCTGGAAAGCGCTGTTTAAGCAGAGGAAAACTATCAAAATTGTCGCTTTTCTGCAATTGAATCAATTGACTCAAAGCCTTGGGGAAAACACTAAAAGAGTCTAAAAACCGGATTTTATTCCAGTACGTATGACCATTGTTCACTACCTGCCATTTCAACTCTAAAAGCACCAGCTTCTCAGCTGATTTAGGGATAATATTGTAGGTAAATGAGTTGTTTACCCATGGACTACCTACTCCCCCTCCCTCCCTGTGCATTTGTGCCAAAGCCGGTAAAATAAATTTTAAATCGTAATTTAAATTGTGAATGAAAACAGGTATAAAAAACTGCTGGCTGAAATTCACATTGCACGATTGATGTGCTACACCTCGAAAATTACTACCCCCTGACGTTATTTTCTGCCACAAGTGGTTATGATATCTGCCTTTTCCCTTCCCCCCTCTTTTCACCCTAGTCCCCTTCCCCTTAGTCCCCTCTTCAATCTCCCCCTTACAAACCCAGCATATTTTTTGATTTTTAATCGCGAGACGATCCTCTGCAAACAACAACATCGGGTAATGAGTATTTCTCAAACTAGAAATAGCTCCATTTGCAGTGACACTTAATTTGGTCAATGCCCTGATCATGCACTCATTCTCATTCAATGTTTCGACTATTTCTAACAACTGCATTGTGTTAGAACTGTCTCTTTGTGCGTGAGCATGGGAAACCGCAATAGCTTGATGTTCTTTGATTCGATTAGGAATTCGGTGATCGTTCACATCCAATAGCCTAGCTTCACAATCTAAATTTATTTTATTGCTTTGGAGGAGCGTATTCTGGAAATTTTTAAATCTTAAAATGGCCCTGTCACCCGAAACTGCTTCCACTGATTGATAGCCGTGGCGCTTACAATGCTTCAAGTGATTCTGTAGCTTTAAATCACTACGAAATTGGGACAGGCATGTTGGACAGTAGAAACGAACACCCCGCCCCTTTTTTCCCTCCCCCAGAAATCTACTGATATCTGTAATTGGGTTGAAATGGCCAATTGCATTGGGTTAACTAGGTGGTGTATACAACAACCAAACCCAGTGCTTCACCAATTCAATTGACGGACCCCTTACTGGGAACAACACCCCATTTTTATTAGAACGTGCTGCATCCTCAAAATCTGTTTCATATGAATCACAGTAACGCCAATATTTAAATGGGCATTGGCCCTTTCAAAAATATCTATTGACCTGAGCGTTACTGGACATTTTCCCTTTAAACAAGAAAAATCTACAGGGGGAAAATCAGATCCCTCTTTCCCATATACAGCCCAGTATTCCAAATTTTTATTTGAAGCGTCAAATGCTAAAGGCTCGAATGCTGATATGAGGAAAACGTACATGAAACAGTTTTGACCTGTTTCAAAACAGTTTCGTTGAACGCCCTGACATCCTTCTAAATCGGGATTATATTTTAATTCAATACCCCTGTCCCTATGCCCCCCTCTTTAAATAAAATCTTTTTTTAATTTACATATATTTACACTTAAATTTTCAACAAATAAAACTACGGAACCACAACCATTTTAATTATAATTTTCGAGATGCGTGTTAAAGTTGTCTATCCACTGCATAAAAACTGTTTCATAATTTTCCAAATGAGAATAGACCACTAACATCTCGGTGAGTACTTAATGATCGTACATCACGCTTTTGCCCTCGTTCAAATAAAATATCTTTAAAACAATTGAAGCCTTAATAGAGTCCCTACCCCCCCCCCCCCCAAACTGAATCTGGTTTTCTAGAAGTGCATGAATTTTTTCTACATATTCATGAACAATATATAGGGTCAAATATAAAATGCCCCCCCCCCATAAGTGAAATAAATGGATCCCCAAAGGTTGCAGTATAGACGACTATTGTATTTAATATCGAATTTGTTTGATGAAATTCTGGTAGTGTTGTAAATTGTGTATCATTACCCCCCCCCTCTTGTATTTTATCAGCCCTCCCCCACTTTGATCAATAATAGGACTGTTAGAATCCATTGAAGTCATTTCATTTGAATGAAGTGGAACTATATTCATTAATTCAGTTGGTGAAGGGTTCTCAGTTAATTCATTGGCAAAATCACCTAAAATTTGCAATGTATTTGGACTTAGCAATGGTAAGTCCCCTTCTGAACTAACTACATTGCAGCGCTCAACTGTGCTATTATCTACATTGAAATAATTAGTTAATAAATCGTCAATATTAGAAGGTATTTCATCAGAGTTAACAATACCATGCCATTCATTATCGTTGATAGCTGATATTTCTTTGTCCTGAATGTCATGAAATTCCATAGGCGCGTCAATGAGCTCATGACTTGTTTCTTCTTCAACTGATGAGGGGGGAGACAGAGAATATGGAACCAATCCAATCTATAAAAGAAAATAGCTTATTTTCAAAGTGTCTAAGTCACCATATTTTTAAAATTGGATTATTATTTACATATTGTTAAAAACACGCTTAGTAGTAGTAGTAGCAGAAGCAGTATCACTATCTGTATGAACATAGTACCATTTGGTTAATTCACTGTTCCCTACTCTAACTATTCTATATATCCTGAAAGTTCCAATTTAATAGTCACCCCATATACATTAGTGATATAAGATATTTAAAATCTAAAACAAGACATAGTAGATTTTGATTTCGTTCAAACAACCTCCAAAAATTTCAAATTAATACTCTTTATCTGCTTTGGAAAAAAACCGGGGTCTTTACTTCGTTTGAAATGGATAGTCTATCCCTTTCAGGCCATCTCCTGTCATGATACACAGCTTATTCAGATAGAAAGTTGTTTTTATGATATCTGTAGATGCAAGATGAACCATTCGTTAACAAAGCAGTTTTTACTTGAGAAACAATATCGCAATAGATTTTGCTACTTACTATTGGAAATTATGACCGTTTATAGTGCCTTTTTTGGCTTCGCTAACCTAATTCACGAGAATTTAGCAGGCTGAATGCATGCACTTGACATGATTCAATAATTAAACAGTTCAGAAGGAGAGCATTATATTTCCTTTGGGAGAAAAAATCTTTAGCAAGAAATTAAAATATCGAAACTTACATTTAGGTCTACAGCTTGCCTGTTGAGGACTGTATGGGCCATATCATTCTCGCTTTGTATTGGTCGTGAAGGGCCCGGCAATGCTTGATAGGGGGCGACCTCACAATCTTGTGCAGCAGTGACATTATGAGCATTCATCCACTCTCTCTTTAATTTTCTACCAGGCTGCATTGGAGCCTGCTCGGATTGGACTGTGGCTTGGTCAGGCAGCGTGGCAGGTCAATGATGTGGATCTTGTGCAGGCATCACTTGTCTGGAGGGCCTCGGCCAGCGGCCATATTGCACAACTGACACCTTCACAGGGGTTTTATCATTAACCCTAGCCCTCTTTGATGGAGGTGGGCATTTGTCAGAATCGTCCTTAAAAAGAAGAAACAAATTAGTGTAAAATAATGACTCCCTTTTTACAGAAGAATTATTAGTAAACCCTTCTACAGAATTTATTGTAAGGCATAATTTTATCTAGAAAGCATCTGCCATTGTCCCAAGAAGCCCCCCCTTTTCCGCAAAGCAAAAAGTAAAATTTGCGAGAAATATACTGCGACAGTCAGTAGCTCCTATTTTTACCATTTAGAAAAAAATTAAATACACTCCCTGCAGGAAATACACCCGAAAAGCATGGAAATCAAAAGTAAAAAGCAAAAAGTAAAATTTGCGAGAAATATACTGCGACAGTCAGTAGCTCCTATTTTTACCATTTAGAAAAAAATGTAAATACATGCCATAGAGACGTAACGAATATATTTGCAAATTATTCCTCTAGGCTCAAAAGATCTATCAATTTAGATCATTTAAAAGGACCTGCGCTTCAATAAACCTTCTCATGGTAGGTATGTATCTTTTTCTTAACCCCCTCCCCCCCCATATAAACACTGAGTACTAAAGATGGAAGACAAATACTATATGAAACTATTTATCATAAGCAACACCTGACCTCCCCCTAGCAATTCATAAGATTTACTGTCACTAATTTGACTGGAAAAAAGCACATTTTTGTGAAACCACTATAATGTTTAAGCGCAAATTCACGAGAATTTAGCATGTCGGATGCATGCACTTGACAGGATGCAATAATTAAGGTTTTAACATGTTTACCGAACTGATAAAAGTCAGGTTAGCGGCTTAACGTCATAAGGGGATCGGCATATTAATACCTAAGAGTTGACGGATGTCAGTTGAGCCTTTAAGCTAGAATATAGAAAGCAAAAAAATTGAATATATTTGTTTAAAAGAGAACTATTTCTAACGAAAGATTTAAATAGTTAACGGGGGTGGGGTTAAAGGGTAAAAAAGAACGTATTTT
Organism: Artemia sp. Qi Xiang Cuo; assembly: GCF_049724085.1. Lineage (NCBI taxonomy): Eukaryota > Metazoa > Arthropoda > Branchiopoda > Anostraca > Artemiidae > Artemia > Artemia sp. Qi Xiang Cuo. Next base: position 16,755,206 of record NC_142808.1, on the reverse strand, counting down.
ACGCTTTCTAACGACTATAAACATCGCATAGCGGAGTTTTTTTTTTGGGGAGGGGGGGTATACCCTGAATTTGAATATATTGGAGGGGGACTACAAAAAATGATTTTATTTGGAAAAACCTAAGAAAATTTACTAAACAGAACTCACATTATTAATCTGTGTAGGTGTAACTTCCAAGTCAACAATATTTGATGTTTTCTCCATAATGTCTTGAGTTCAAGTTCAACGCATGTCCATTATAAACAAAATCTCAAGGCCGAATTGTGATGTAAGTGAAACCTTACATAAGTCCATTGACCTAGAAAGAGACACGTCATCCTGTCCCGTTAGTGGATCAATACACTTAGGAACATCCCCTGATTGGCCTAGAAAGAGACACGTGATCCTGTCCCGTTAGAATCGATTATCCAGCAATTGTTTTTGAACTTATGTCTACATCCAAGTTGTTGTTGAACTTATGTCTACATCCAAGCTGTTGTTGAACTTATGTCTACATCCAAAATTGTTGTTGAACTTATGTCTACACCCAAGAAAACAACAAATAAATTGACCAACACTCATAATCATTGAACAACCATCAACAAACAGAACAGAAACCATGAAATAACCATATAACCATCAACAAACAGAAACAACATCAAATAAACATCAAAGAACAGAACATGAAAAAAACTTCAAATAATCAACCTTCAATAAACAGAACAGAAACAACATCAAATAACCATGAAAAAACATCAAATAACCATCAAACAGAACAAACCATCAAATAACCATCAACAAACAGAATAAAAACAGCCATAAATTATGTCCCGTTCGGAGTAATACCTAGATCCCTACTAGTGTTGTCGTAGAAACTTCAAAATAGGCTCATTCGATTGGAAATTTGAAGGCTAGTGCCCTTTTTAATAGTCGAAAGTGATTTGAAGGCAACTAACCCCCCTCTCTCGACCATCTTTCTCCAAACACATCCAATCATAGGCAGCGCGCTAGCACTGCCCAAGTAAAGAACGATGAGGGCACAATGTGTTTTTTTTTTGTTTTTCCGTACCAGGGTACTTCGTATCAAAGGAGTTGTCGTAAAAACTTCGAAAAGGGCTCATTCGACTGGAAATTGGAGTGGCTAGTGCCCTTTTTAATATTCTAAAGTAAATGGAGGGTAACTAGCCCCCCCACGCCCCTTATTCCCCCAAACACATCCAATCAAAATTTTGAGATCGCCATTTTGTTCAGCGTAGTTGACTTCCAGATAGAAAATATGTCTTTGAGGAGGACACTCTCCACAACCCTCAGGGCAAGGGTTTTAAGTTATGCCCTGGGGGCATATAAGGTTTTTATAGAAGGTGTTGTCGTAAAAACTTCAAAACAGGCTCATTCGATTAGAAATTCAAAGGGTTAGTATCCTTGTTAATAGTCGAAAGTGATTGGAGGGCAACTAGCACCCCCCACGCCCATTATTCTCCCAAACACATCCAATAAAAATTTTGAGATATCCATTTTTTCAGCGTAGTTGATTTCCAAATAGAGAACATTTTTTTGAATAGGACACTCCCCCAAAACCCTCAGGGCAAGGGTTTTAAGTTATGCCCTGGGGGTATATAAGGTTTTTATAGAAGGCGTTGTCGTAGAAAATTAGAAAATACTCATTCGATTGGGAATTAAAAAAGCTAGTGCCCTTTTTAATAGTCGAAAGCGATTTGAGGGCAACTAACCGCCCTAACCTAACCTAACATAAACCAGAGACGACACACACACAAACACGACACACACATAGAGACGACACACATACAGAGACAACAAACACACAGAAACGACACACACGCACAGACGACAAACACACAGAGACGACACAAACACAGAGACGACTCACACACAGAGACGAGACACCCACAGAGACAACAGACACACACAGACGAAACACACAGAGACGTCTCACGTGGAGAGACGACACACACTCAGAAATGACACACACACAGATACAACACACACACAGAGATAACACACACACAGTCAACACAAACACACAGAGAGGACACACACACAGAGAGGACACAAACACAGAGATTATACACACACAGAGACGACACACACACACAGAGACGACAACCACATAGAGAAAACACACACATAGAGACGACACACATAGAGATAATACACATACATACACATAGAGATAAAGTTTTTACAGAATTCTTTATCGTAGAAACTTGAAAAAGGGCTCATTCGATTTGAAATTCAAAGGGCTAGTACCCTTTATAATAGTTGAAAGTAATTTGAGGGCAAAAAAAACACCTCTCACGCCCACCTTTTCCGCCAACACTCCCCCCGCAACCCTCAGTGCAAGGATAATAAGTTATGCCTTGGGGACATATAAGGTTTTTATTGAAATCTTCGTCGTATAAACTTTAAAAAAGGCTCATTCGATTTGAAATTTAAAGGGCTAGTACCCTTTTTAATAGTCGAAAGTGATTTGAGGGCAACTACCCCCTCCCCCCTCTCAAGCCCACCTTTTCTCCAAACACATCCAATCAAAATTCTTATATCCATTTTATTCAACGTAGTTAAAAGTTTTAGAAATTAGGTCTTTAAGGATGACAACCCCTCCCCCCACAACCCTCAGGGCAAGGGTCGTAAGTTATGCCCTGGTGGCAGATAGTTTTTATTGAAAGCGTTGTCGTAGAAACTTCAAAAGGGCTCATTCAATTGGAAATTGAAAGGGCTAGTGCCTTTCTTAATAGTTAAATGTGATTGGATAGCGACTAACGCCCCTCTCACGCCCACCATTTTCCCAAACACATCCAATCAACATTTTGAGATATTCATGTTGTTCAACGAAAATCAGGTCTTTTAGGATGATAACCCCCTCAGAGCCCTCAGTGCAAGGGTTGTAAGTTATGCCCTGCGGGCATTAAATTTATATCAAAAGTTGTTATAGAAACTTCAAAAAAGGCTGAATTGATTAGAAATGGAAAATGCTATCTTCAATAGTTGAAAGTGAGTGGAGAATAATTAACCCCCTCTGATGCCCACCATTTCCCCAAAAACATTCAGTCAAAGTTTAGAGATAATCATTTTGTTCAACATAGTTGAAAGTTCTAGAAATTATGTATTTAAGGATGACAAACCCCCGAGAGCCTTAAAGGCAAAGGTTGTAGTTTATGCCCTGGGGGCATATAAGATTTTATAGATAGAGTTGTCGTAAAACTTCAAAAGGGGCTCATTGAATTCGAAATTGAGAGGGCTAAAGCCCTTTTTAATAGTTGAAGATGATTGGAGCGTAACTAACCTCCTCTCACGCCCACCATTCCTCCAAACACATCCAATCAAAATTCTCAGATAGTCATTTTGTTCAACGTAGTAGAAAGTTCTGGAAATTAGGTCTTTGAGAATGACCTTGAGGTAAGGGCTGTAATTTATGCCTTGGAGGCATATAAGGTGTTTATAGAAAGCGTTGTCGTTTCCAAGCTCATTCGATTGGAAATAGAAAGGCCTAGTGCCCTTCTCAACAGTCGAAAATGATTGGAAGGCTTGACATTTTTATAGTAAAAATCGATGTGGGTATAATGTATTATTTTTCTGTTCTAGTTGTTGTTTAGACCAGGGCATGAAAATGTCTTTTTAGCTCTCTTGGTTAGAGCGTGTTCCATTGGAAAGGAATGACCTTTCAAGTCTTGTCGGGGTCAAGAGCTCTAGAAAAAAATAAATGGTGTTTCGAGCAAAAAATAAAACGCCGAAAAAGAAAAGCTTTTCGGCGAAAAATATTAAAATGGTATTATCTGCCAGTGATGGATGCGCAATCGGTGTGTACCACCATTGAGTTAATGAACTAAGCTTTGGGGGCTTAGGGCGAAAAAAGAAACGCCGAAAAAGAAAATGTCTTGTGGGTTTTCAGCGAAAAATGTCAAAATGGTATTATCTGGCAGTGGTGGAGGCGCAATCATTACATAAAGTGCGTGCCACAATTAAGTTAATGAAAAAAAATATTCCGTGACACTGTTGCACAATTATTACGTAAGGTGTGTGCTACAAGCGGGGATTCCCCCATGGGTTCCTGAGGGTTACGCAAAATTGCGTCAAGCATATTAGACGTGTCTGTTTGAAACGGGATAAGTCGTATGACGTCATTGGATTCCAGATGGGTGTGTCATGGAGTCTTGCCAAGTATGTTCCCTTTAATAGAACAGGTGACTGCACTGTGCAGGTGCGAGGGGCTGGTGGCTCCACTTATCTGGGCCCTTTAAGGGCAATGGGTGTGTCGCGTGGCGTAACTTGCGCTAGAAACAGGGGTAAGGGGCTAGGTGGTTATTATTAAATCTTGTGTATTATACGGACCACATTCCAAGTAATCATATAACATAAAAATGAAAATACTTTAAATCTTGCCAGCCGTCGCCTAGAAAAAGGTGACCTAACCCAACCATTGAACTCTTGCCAAGGACTGTCATAGAAATTCAAGTAACCTTACCTAACCTTTGACCTTTTGCCAGCCATCGCCTAGAAACAGGTGTGTCGCGTGACGTCACAGGGCTGCGTTTAAAATCCAATGTTACTTTCCCTATGCTTGCCGTGACGTCAGAGGGCTCCGATAGAAATCCTATGGAAAAACAAAGGGGTTGTGTCATATAACCTTGCCTAGGACGGGAATATTGTTTAGAAACAAGGATGCCGTGACGTCAGAGGGCTGCGGTAGAAATCGAATGCTATTTTCCCTATCTGACCGCTTGAAATTCAATACTATTTTCCCTACGTTAATTTCCCTATCTGTGCCGTTGAAGTGCCTACGGGGGTACTACTTATCCTATCAAAATGGTATCCAGAGGGGGGCATAGGGAGTTAGTATATTTAAGTGATAGTTCTTGATTTTTTTTTTATTGAAAGCAAGGATACCAAAAAGTTGAAAAGTCGACAAAAATTAACAAGATTTTCGTTGAGTTATACTTGATACAGCACTTGTATAGTTTTATCGTCCAAAGTAAAAGGGACACGTACGTCCAACCCGTTTTTTTTTTCTTATTGATGAAACCAGTTTACTTTGAAAACATTCACTCATAAGTACCAGGCAGATTCACACTAAAACGAATTGGTGTGACGAAAGCGATATCGACATCCCCACCTAACTTTGCGCTCAAGTGGCAATGGAACCCTGGTCCAGTGCCCAAGTTACATTAAAAGGCTAGGTCATAATAAAAGCTTTGAATTTGGGAGGTTCAAGGAGGAGTCTTTGACAGTCTTATGACCTCAGGGTACTAGATGTTGCAACGTTCTTACGTATCTACATTGGTTTAAAAAATTCGATCACCCCACAAATGATGACCAAAAATATGCACAAATATAACAAATGTAACATTTGGAATATTATAACACTCTTTTCAAAGCTTTGAAGAAAAGCAAAAAAGGCTAAATACCCCTAACTACGCTTGAAAGCTATTTTAAAAGAAACTATTTGGAAATTTCCATGGATATGATCATAGCAGAAGCTTTGAGCCTGGGTGGGGATCAAAGAGGAGTCTTTGAGTATTTTGACCACAGGTGACTTATTGTTGCGACTTTCTTAAATTTGGTAATTTTTGTGAGCGTTTGGAAATCAAACCTTAAAGTCAATAACTGATACTAAGTCTCCTAACATTTTGCTTGGATTAAAAGTGACGAACAAGGAAGAAAATCTCAACATCTTCCTGGAGCTACTTCAGTCTGCATATTATTTCATTTAATTACATTTAAAACGGATGAGCTTTTATTTTTTACCTAAGAAAATAGCTGGCACTTCATTTTTGTTCATACTGAATAAACCATTAAGTGTTTTGTGTTTCATTGTAATTGAAGTGTTCTCATGTGAAGGGATCATCATGTATTTTTCAATTTGATAAATTTACTACTTTTAGATGCAGTTTATAATTTAGCTGATATTAGGTATTTATGAGTTTATAATTTGGAATGAATTCCCAAAAGAAAAAAATGAATAATATCCAAAAGAGCAGCCAAAAACAATAAAAAAGCAGCAGTTCAGCCTTAGCCTACATGACATATATTCTATAAAGAAGCCAAAAAAACTTTAAATTGGATTTTTTTTTAAATTGTTATTAAAAACTAGTTTTTAATACAAGGAAGGTTTTTTAGGAATCCAAAAGCGCAAAAAAAATCCATATCAAAGTCACCCATTTCAACTGTTTTAAAGCTGACAAAATAGATATAGGCAAAGGCCATTATGAAAAAATTAAGCTTCTAAGTTCAAACTTGTGTTCAAAGTTTTTATCCAGATAACTGACGAATTTTGTGATACGGTATTTGAAGTTTTGTATGCAGTAATGCTCGATAAAAAAACTACTAATTTTGATAATTATTTATGTTAAGAATACATACCTAATAGATACTTCAACTATCATGCAAGGGTTCTGAAACGCCACAGCCATTTCGTTTCTACCAGATTTCTACTTCTCTTGATGAATAACGAAGGCCAGTTTCCAGCCAGCGACTTGTGAAGTTTTGAACTCACGAATAGGCTCGAATCTGTTGTAAACTTAAGCTGTGATTTGAAAAAGACTGATGAAAACATTAATGTTTGCGGTCAACATTGATCGCGCCGGCAGCGTGCCGCCGACATCTTACCGGTGGCGCGCTTTTTTGGCCCCGCCGCCACCGGTCTTCCCTCATCGGCGCGGTGCCGGGGTCTCGTCTGTCTGTATTCTATATAATCAGGTCCAAAACCAAGCTGCACAAAGCATAATTTTAGGGCAGAGCAAAAATAAGGTTTTTGGATTTTCACGATAATGGTTTTTTGTTGAAGAAATTTGTTGAGTATAGTTTATTGACAGTCATTGTTTGACTGTCAAGGATAGGAATCCTTACTTCTTCTTAGGAAAAAAAAACTGCAGGAATCCGAAAACTGTTAAAAGAGGAAACATGGATTTAACAGGAGAAGAAAGTATTAGAGCAACTGGTAGTGTAGCATTACCAGGCACAATTTGTTTTTAAACTGTATATCTTTTGTTATCAAATACTGGACTCTAGTTTAGTTTATAAAAGATAGGCTAATTTTTTTAATGTAAAAAAAAAATATTGTACAATGTAGGCGAAAGCGATTCGCCTACATGAAAGCGATTTCGCCTGCGTAAAATGGCGTGATTGGACTGCTGTGAAAATGCCTTCCTTTTTTTGAATATAAAAGATCTCAATATAGTGAACTAATTCAAAATTTTAGCAGGTAATTATATAGCAGCAGATAAACTTTCTTTGATATTTTAAAGTAGTTGAGCTACGCAAATGAAAGTTTTAGGAATGAACTCCTGAAAATCCAAGAAAGTTTTATTCCCGTAGGGCAATTACTTCTTTTCTTATGAAAAACTGACGAAATTTCAGCGAAAATATTAACGAAAATTCGTCTGAAAAACAATTGTGTACCTTGTGTAGGTGTCCAAGAACTGATTGTTTATCTTACTATATAATTACCCACTAGAATTTTGAATTAGCTCATGCACACTGACATGGAGCGATTTGGATAATTAAATCAAGTACTTAATTTCATATATTCAATCGTATCATAGGCAGCGCAATGGCGCTGTCTAAGTAAAGAACGATGTTGGCACTATATATTATTATTATTATTTTTTTTTTTGTTTCTTTAACCAGGGCATTTCGTATAGAAGGATTTATCGTAGAAACTTAGGAAAGGGCCAATTTGATTGGAAATTGAGAGGGCTAGTGCCCTTTTTAATAGCCGAAAGTGGTTGGAATGAAACCAGCCCCCCCCCACTCTCACGCCTACCTTTTCCCCAAACACATCAAATCAAAATTTTGAGATACCCATTTTGTTCAGCATAGTTGAAGGGTCTGGAAATTATGTCTTTGAGGATGACAACCCCATCCCAGAGCCTGCAGGGCAAGGGTTGTAGGTTATGCCCTGGAGGCATATAAGGTTCTTATAGAAAGGGTTATCGTATAAACTTCGGAGGGCCTCCTTGGATTGGTAATCAGAAGTTCTTTTGCCCTTTTTAAGATTCAAAGTGATCGGAGGACAGTTAACCCTCCCCCACACACCTTGTACTTTCCCGAAATGCATCCAATAGAAAATTTGAGATCGCCATTATATTCAAAATAGTCGGAAGATCATATAACAAGGCTTTTGGGGTTGAAACAAACCTCCAGAGCCTGGGGGCAAGGGTTGTAAGTTATACCCTAGGGGCATTTAAGGTTTATGCAAGGGATAGTTTCATAATCTTTAGAGGAAGCTCATTTAGTTGAAAATTAGAACTTCTAGTTTCCTTTTAAGAGTCAAAAGTGATGGAAGGCAACTAGCCCTTACCCACCCGACTACCCTTCTTTTCACCAAACGCATATAATTGAAATTGTGATACAACCGTTTAGTTCAAAATAGTCTAAAGAACAAACAACAATGCCTCCAGGATTGACAGAACTCCCCCGAGCCCTAGAGCAAGGGTACTAAGTTATGCCCTAGGGGAATATAAGGTTTTTATGGCATAGGTGGTTGTATAAACTTCAAACGGGGTTCATTTGATTTGAAATTATAGTGCCCCTTTTAAGAGTCAAAAGAGATTTGAGAGCAACCAGCCGCCCCTCACACCCAACATTTCTCCAATCACATCAAACCAAAATTTTGAGATAGCAATTTTTGTCAGCGCAGTTAAAGGGTCCAGAAATTATGTCTTTGAATATGAACCCCCCCTCCCCCAGAGAATTCAGGGCAAGGGTTGTAAGTTATGCCCTGGGGGTATATAAGTTTATATTAGAAAGGGTGGCCGTAAATACTTCGGAGGGGGCTCATTGGATTGATAATTATCAGTTCTAGTGCCCTTTTTAAGAGTCAAAGTGATCAGATGGCAGCTTACCCCCCCCCCCGAACGTCGTGTTTTCCCGAAATACATCCAATGGAAATTTTGAGATAGCTGTGTTATTGAAAATAGTCCAAAGAGTCCGAGGATAAGGGGTGTAAGTTAATCCTCGGGGGCATTTAAAGTTTTTATGGAGGGAATGGCTGTATAAACTTTAGAAGTGGCTCATTTGGTTGACAAATGGAATTTCTAGTTCCTTTTTATGAGTCAAAAGAAACGGAGGGAAACTAGCCCCCCCTCCCAACTACCCCTCTTTTCACCAAACGCATCTGATCGAAATTGTGAGATAGCGATTTTGTTCAAAATAGCCCAAAGAACATGTAGCAATGCCTCAAGGATTGACACAACCCCCCAGAGCCCTGGGGAAAGGATAGTAAGCTATACCCTGGAGGCATATAAGGTTTTTATGGAATGGGTGGTCGTATAAACTCCAGATGGGCCTCATTTGATTTGAAATTATAGTGGCCATTTTTAACTCGAAAATGATTTGAGAGCAACCAGCCCCCTCTTCCCCACGCTCATCATTTCCCAAAACAGACATCCAAACAAAAACTTGAGACATTCATTTTTTTCAGTATTGTTGAAAGGTTCAGTTATAATACATTTGTGGATGTCAATCCCCCTCCCCCCACCCCAAGGCCTCAGAGCAAAGACTGTAAGTTAGGCAATTTGTTCATTGTTTACATATAGTATATGTTATTGGGAGAAGGTATGCATGTTTGACTTCTACTTTCCCAAAATACGAAGCGCATCAAGATGAGTCTTTCAGGGAATGTTGACAGGAGTGTTGAACTAAATAAAAACATTTTATATGTATATGGGTTGTCAAAACGGCGTAACTCAGGAATGACTGAGTATATTAATTTGGAACTTTCAGGAAAATATAAGGGAGATGATCAATTGACAAAAAGGCAATATTTGCAAGCTACTACTACTGCAACTACTATTCCTAAAACTACTACTTTTGCAGCGAGTATTACCAAGACTGAGGTTATTGAAATAAATATCTGAGGAAACGTTAAGGGGGAAGTTGAACAAAATAAAAACATACTATTTGCATACGGACGTATCAGCAATATCTTTGGAACGGCTTATCGTATCAAGATTAAACTTCAGGGGCATCATGAGTGGGATGTTCAGTTGACCAAAAGGCAAAATGTACCTGTTACTACTGCTATTAATACTGTTACTTCTACTAATAATAATACACTATTACTACTACTACGAATAAAAGTTCAAATAGGGATAAAATCCTTTTAATAGACAGTGATGATGATAACAGTGATAGAAATTCACAAAAATACTAGATATTTCGGTCACATATGCAGTGACCGTCATCAGTAATAAAACTCTTGAACTTTTATTTATCGTCATGGAAATGCAGTGTGGTCTCCGAAATTATCTACTGCTACTACTGTTCCTACTACTACAACTACTACTATGGTACAAGTACAATTAAGGCTACGCGTACGAAGGTGAAAATTTGAAAGAATATTGAGGGGGAATTTAAAAAAATCAAAAGACGCTATGGGCATGCTGATTGTCAAAAGGGTGTATCTCAAGAATATATTAGGTTAGATCTTTCAGAGAATACTTAAAGGGGAAGATCAATTGACAAAAAAGTAATATATGCATGTGCACTGCTAATACTACTACTACTGCTACTTTTACTAATGCTACTATTACTTCTAAAATACTCCAACTACTATTTCAGTTGCAACAACTTGTGAGTCTTGGAGTGGCTTGTGCCCTTTTCAATGGTCGAAAGTGATTGGTGGGCAACTAACACCCCTTCCACGCCCACCATTTCCCCAAAAACATCGAACCAAAATTTTGAGATACCCATTTTGTTCAGAGTAGTTGATTTCCAGATAGAAATTATGTTTTCGAGTAGGACACTCCCTCATAGCCCTCAGGGCAAGGGTTGTAGGTTATGCCCTGGTCGCATATAAGGTTTTTATAGAAAGCATTGTCGTAGAGACTTCAAAAAAGGCTCGTTCGATTGGAAATTCAAAGGTCTAGTGCCCTTTTTAATAGTCGAAAGAGATTGGAGGGCAACTAATCCCCCTGTGACACCCACCTTTTCCCCAAATACATCCAATCCAGATTCTGAGATAGCTATTTTGTTCAACGTTGTTGAAAGTTCTAGAAATTAGGTCTTTGAAGATGACAACCCCCCCCCCACAGCCGTCAGGGAAAGGGTTGTAAGTAATGCCCTGGGGGTATACAAGGTTTTTTATAGACAGCGTTGTCGTAGAAACTCAAAAAAGGGCTCATTTGATTGGAAATTGAAATGGATAATGCCCTTTTTAATAGTCGAAACTGATTGGAAGGCAACTAACATCCCTTCCACGCCTACCATTTATCTAAACACGTCCAATTAAAATTTTGAGATAACCATTTTGTGCAAAGTAGTTGAAAGGTCCGAAAATTATATCTAAGAGGATGCCACTCCCTCCACAGCCCTCAGAGTAAGGGTTACAAGTTATGCCATGGGGGCATATAAGGTTTTTATTGAAAGCTTTGTCGTAGAAACTTGAAAAGGGCTCATTCGATTAGAAATTCAAAGGATTGGTGGCCTGTTTAATAATTGACATTGATTGGAGGGCAACTGACCCCCCTGTCACGACAGCCTTTTCCCCAAACTCATCCAATAAACATTTTTAGAGCGCCATTTTTTTAAAAGTAGTTGAAAGTTCTGGAAATTAGCTCTTTGAGGATGACAACCCCCCACAGCCCTCAGGGAAAGGGTTGTAAGTAATGCCCTGGGGGCATATACGGTTTTTTATAGAAAGTTGTCGTAGAAACTTAAAAAAGGGTTTATTTGATTGGAAATTGAAATGGATAGTGCTCTTTTTAATAGTCGAAACTAATTGGAAGGCAGCTAACATCCCTTCCACGCCTACCATTTATCTAAACACGTCCAATCATAATTTTGAGATAGCCATTTTGTGCAAAGTAGTTGAAAGGTCCGAAGATTATATCTAAGAGGATGACACTCCCCCCACAGCCCTCAGAGTAAGGGTTATAAGTTATACCCTGAGGGCATATAAGGTTTTTATTGAAAGCTTTGTTATAGAAACTTGAAAAAAGGCTCATTCGATTGGAAATTCAAAGGGCTAGTGCCCTTTTTAATAATCGAAAGTGATTTGAGGGCAACTAACCCCCCTCTCACAACCATCTTTTCCCCAAACACATCCGATCAAAATTTTTAGATAGCCATTTTGTTCAACGTAGTTAAAATTTTTAGAAACTAGGTCTTTGAGGATGACAACTGCCTCAAAGCCCTTGGTGCAAGGTTTGTAAGTTATGCCTTGGGGGCATATAAGGTTTTTATAGATAGTGATCTTATCGAAACTTCAAAAAGGGTTCATTCGATTGGGAATTAGAAGGGCTTGTGCCCTTTTTAATAGTCAAAAGTGATTGGAGGATAACTAACACCCCTCTCACACCCACCATTTCCCCAAACACATCCAATAAAAATTTTGAGATAGCCATTTGTTTCGGCGTAGTTAAAAAGTCTGGAAATTATGTTTTTGAGGATGACACTCCCCCGTAGCCCTCAGGGCAAGGGTTGCAAGTTATGCCGTGGGGGCATATAAGGTTTATTTTTATAGAAAGCGTTGTCGTAGAAACTTCAAAAAGGAATCATTCGATGGGAAATTGGAACGGCTAGTGCTCTTTTTAATAGTCAAAAGTGACTGGATGGCAAGTAACCCCCCTCTGACGCCCACCATTTCCCCAAACACATCCAAACAAAATTTTGAGATGGCCATTTTGTTCAACATAGTTGAAAGGTCCGAAAATTATGTCTTTGAGGATGACAACCCCCTCACAGCTTTCAGGTCAAGGGTTGTAAGTTATGCCCTGGGACATATGAGGTTTTTATTAAAAGCAATGTCGTAGAAACTTCAAAAAGGGCTCATTCGATTGGAAATTGAAAGGGCTAGTGCCCTTTTTAATAGTTGGAAGTGCTTGGAGGACAACTAATGTCCCTCCAACTTCCACCATTTACCCAGACACATCCAATCTAAATTTTAGGATAGCTATTTTTTTCAACGTAGTTGAGAGTTCTGGAAATTAGGTCTTTGAGGATGACAACCCCTCCCCCAGCTCTCGGGGCAAGGGTTGTAAGATATGTCCTGGGGACACATAAGGTTTGTTTTCATAGAAATCGTTGTCGTAGAAACTTCAAAAGGGCTCATTCGATTGAAAATTGAAAGGGCTAGTGCCTTTTTTAATAATTGAAAGTGATTTGAGAGCAACAGAGCAACGCCCACCATTTCGCCAAACACATCCAATCAAAATTTTAAGATAGCCATTTTGTTTAACGTAGTTAGAAGTTCTGGAAATTTCATCTTCTAGCGCGATAAGAGGATTTGGGGGGGGGGGGTGTCCGCAGTCTCCTTCTATAAAGGGATGATTTGTGCTGGTTTTAAGTTTTAGTTATTCTTTGCTTTAAGTTAAAAACAACATCTTATTTCCAATCAAATGAGCCCATTCCAGAATTTTTACGATCACTCTTTCTATATATACCTTATATGCTCCCAGGGTATAACTTATAACCCTTGCCCTGAGGGTTGTGGGGGGGGGGGTTGTCATCCTCAAAGACATAATTTACAGGCCTTTCAATTACGTTGAACGAAATGGCTATCTCAAAGTTTTGATTAGACGTGTTTGGGGAAATGGTGGACGTAGGAGGGGGGTTATTTGCCCTCCAACCGCTTTTGACTATTAAAAAGGACACTAGCCCTTTCAATGTTCAAACGACTGAGCCCTTTTCGAAGTTTCTACGACAATACCTTCTATACGAAGTGCCCTGGTCTAAAAAAAAAAAAAAAAAAAAAAAAAAAAAAAAAAAAAAAATATATATATAAAAAAAAATATATATATATATATATACCAAAAAATAAATAAATAATACATAGGGCCCACATCTCTCTTTACTTAGGCAGCTTGCAATAGTGATTGCATTGATTGCAATAGTACACTAGAAAGCTTTTTTCTTTGTAATTGAACATTCGTGTGGAGAACCGGAAGGTGCATAAATAACCCGGTCAAACTTGAAGAATAATACCATAAAAAGAAGAACTTTTCAATATTTTACTTCCAAAAAGTATAATAGGAACAGCGTTATCACGCGTCCCCAACCAATGCATCCCTGAAAAGGGCATATTCCAAATCACAGTTTATACAAAGACTTATAATAAACAACTAAAGCAAACATAAATGCACAACACACTAGCACATTCATTGTTCCAAAAAATATGTGTAAATCTTTAAATACACACTTATCAATAATGTATCACATACATGAACAGAGAGAAATATCAAAAGTAAACTTAAATATCTCAAAAATGTCTACTAAGTATATCAATATAAATGAGAGACGTAAACCGTGAAAAGTATTTATAAGGGGGAAAGGTGCTAAATTTAGGCAAGATGGCTCTCAGAGCCCTCTCCCAAGACAAAAATTTTCGCTTTGCCTGTAATTTTCCCATGATAAATTTTTTTTTCACTTGGGTTGGAATTTTGAAGTAGGCTGGACAATTTAAGGTCTGAGCAGAAGTATCTTTTCATTTGAGCTTACATATGAAAACAATATAGTTTTTGTAATTTTAAAATGTTTTTTTTTTAATATAGTTTTTAACTAAAAAGTTTTTTTTTAAGTTTTCAATTTTAAACATTAAACTATATATAATAGAATCAACTTAGTTTTTTAACCATATATAATTTTATATATATAGCTTTTTATATTGCTATATTGAAAACAGTATAAGTTAAAAAAAAATTAGTTCCTCGGCGGAAATGAACTATATGTACAATATTTTATGTCCTTTCGGGTAAAGCTTTCATACCCTTAATACAGTGTAAAGCAATGGTAAGAAAAGAGAAAATAAACGGAATATTTTGAATCATACATTAATAATTAACTTATCGATTTTACTGGACCACTCCATATAGATCAAAAACGTAATTTTTTTTTCTCAGACAAACTGAAAAAACGACGAGACGGAAAAGGAAAACCTTTTTTTTTCTGATTTCTGACAAGAAGCTAGCAGCAAAGAAAAAAGAAAGTGCTAGTCATTTCGCCTGACGCACAGGCTGAAACAGTGAGCAGAATCAGAATGTTGAATGATACAAGTGAAACAGTTTTTTGCTGATTACATTCTGCAACCAAAAAGTAAATACTTTGCGTCATCCAAAATGCCGCAAGCCTGAGCGACATTTCCCGTGATGCTCAAGCTCAGACAGTGAGCAGAAAACTGAATGTAAGATGACACGAAGACACAAGTAAAAAAAGGCCCCGTTATGAAACTCAGTAGCTAAACCATAAATGCGTTGGTAAGTTTATGTACATTTTTGGTCTGAATCAACTCTTTTTTCTTTTATTGAAAGATGAAGAGAAAAAAAGCCTTCAATCGAAATTGTGGAACACAGACCGCCCGAAACACTTAAGGATGTGCCATTGAAAAACAAAATTATGTGTCCTTGAAACTTGATGTATCCTTATAAAATTTGTGATCAAGCTCAAGACTGATACTTCTCAGATCTTAATTTGCAGCCAACTATTTTCCAAAATAAAAAAAAAATTACGAAGATGGGGTAGATACGCCTACTCCATAGATTCCACACGATATACATTTACATACAATTAGGATATAATCCTATCTTACAACTTGTTTTCATTTAGCATTCACTAATATCAAAATTATCTTTTAAATTTAAAGGACACTGCACACTTAAGACATATAGAAATCGTAACTACGTAGACATAACTTAGCAATTTCTGTGCACTAGCAAAAAAAAACTAATAGAAGAAAAAGAAAAGAAAATAAATTCAATTATAATGACATCACTTGATCGACTGCATAAAAAAAAATACATCATAGAACCATTTTATCATCCGGGTTGCAGCGGTAGCTAGCAATCTAGTAAGAGACGATCACGTCCAATGCTAAGAAATATAATATACCCATAACTCCTAAAAGTAGAGTCAGATCAAAACAAAAGTACACCCTTAGAACCGCTTTGCCCGAAACCCCTATATAGGAAACTTTCGATCTCTTGGCTTGAACAGCAAGGGAAATATATTGGCTTGAAAACCAATAAGGATTAAGATCCTCCAGAGCCATTGCTGGCGCATAGGGCGTCGAATCGACGTTTCAGTTGCTGGGTCTTATTTTATAGGGACAAAAAGCAAGCTTGTCGCTCAACCTTGCTGCGACGGGGATCGAACCCCGGGCTTCGTATTGCCAAGCAGAGCATCAATCCACTCTGCTAGAACAGGGTATATGGAATCATTTTATACCTAAATAATTATTTTAGTTGATACTTTTGCTTTTTCTCTGTAGTTAAAAGTAAAAGAAGAAGAAAAAAATACAAAGAAAGTCTGAATTTTTTTTAATAATAAACATCATATTTTTTCGAGGACACGATAGAGGACCGCCTGGCTTCAAACGAGATGACGTTGCAACAAATTTTTATTAATTATAGCAGCAATTATTTTGCTAAAACATATTGAATATATGTTACAAACATTCCAGGATTTAGGTTCATTAGGAGAAATTGACACATTTTTCTTCAAATTTTTCATTTTTTAAGACTAATCTAGTATCAAATACATATTCTCTGAAATCACAAAAAAAGAGGAAAGAAAACAAAGAAGTTAATAATAAAGTAAACCTACAACGTCGTCATAACAAATATAAACACTATTCAAAGTTTTAGCTAGAAGCACTTTTCGGTGCAATTAATCGATTGATGGTGTTTTATAAGCAAGTTTAGTTCTGTATTTTTTTATTTTTTTTTTGCGGTTATCATTTTTAAAACTCATACTATATACCATGGTTTTCCTTACAAATATGTAGTGTGACCTGCAATTACTCAAAAACTGAGTTTCGGAATACAGCGTATTTTGATTTTGACTGGATATATTTGAAAAAAAAAACGTAGTTCGAATAGGTTTTGCAGCTACATGGCTTGGGTCCCCAGTTTTTCTGCTTAAAAAATTTCTTAAAGAGTAAAAGGCAGGGCCTCCTCATTTCTTCTTATAATTTAAAGTTCCTCTCTATTTTTGTAATTGTTGCTTTTTTTCAAAAATATTACTTTCTACCAAGGCCCTGTAAGGGAAGTGGGGGGGGGGGGGGGGGTCAGAGCTTGAATGACCCTCCGAAATTTTTGTCCGAATCGTAAAAACGTAGCAAAATGCATATAACAAATTTTGATGCGGCTTTTAAAAAAAGTTTTTGTACCCCCGTGGCCGTTCTCTTATGACAGATTTAGCCGTCTTCTGTCAGAATTTAACGCAGTGATTGATGACATCATGAATCTTCCTACAAAAATTATTTTATTTATTTTCTAAAACTAATTTTAAATCTGCTTGCCAAATGCCGACCAAAAGAGAGGGGCGAATATTTGCTTCACTTTTGTTTTAGAACAGAGTTGACAAATCCGTTTCTCTAGCTGGCAAAAGTTTTTGAAAAAACTTCATATTTATAAATTAGAAAAAAAATGTAATAAAGGCAATATTTCTTTAGACAAAATGCCCACCTAAAACAAAAGACTTTTTTACAAGAAAATTTTGTAGTAAGATCTTAAAGAATTTTGCTTTTGATCAGATAACCTATTCATAAATTACATAACAAAGTCACTAGTTGTTTTTATTTGTCAAAATTTACCATTCTCTGTTAGAACTTGGTTTTGAAGGGTTCTTCATTATAAGAAAACAAAATGAATACCTTATATCGCATAATAAAACTATAGAGCTAAATATGTCAATTAGCTAACCCGAAAATAATAAAAACGTTCAATTCCAAGTTAGTGGTCCTTCCCTAAGGGAAGTACGCAGGGGGGGGGGGGTGTACTACTATATAATCTTGAATTTTTTCCAAGTTTCTGGGGAATTCTTATCCACCTTATCATATAATTTTTTATGTTATTAGCCCCCCCTCCCACAACAGAATTCCTGAGCAGTTACCTGCTGTCTTCTTTTAGCTCCCCTTTTTTAAGCTAGCTCTCTCAGCTCAAAAAATTTCTTACTTTCTCATGATCAAACTTTGGAAATCTCTCCTCTATAAAATTAATGGCTTTTCATGGCTACCTTTCAACACCAAGCTCAAATAAAATAACATTCCTTACTCAAATTCAGTGTTCAAGAATACATCCCTATTTACATTTATAAAACTTAAATAACTTCACAAGAAAAACCAAGATATAAAAACTAATGAAACAAAAATGAGATTGTCATGAAACATGATGTAGGGCACAAAGAAACAAGAGCAAACAAGACAAGAAAAGACAAGACAAGAAAAATAGACAAGAACAAGACAAGAAAACATAGAAAACAAGAGCAGGCTCATGCAGAAGCACTTTAGAGTCACTCAAACACGATAAATAAATAAAAAAAGACGAGAAAACTAACTGAGAAGGTTTGGCAAATTCACAGCATTGGACCCAGAGTTTCAAAGTCAAGCCTTGTTTATATCAAGGACAGAATTTTTTGGTCAAAATGATTTAAATCTTGCACAATATCAGAAATACATTTTTCTTATATTTTTTCTTTTTTTTTAAAGAGATCTTCAATGAAAAATATACCCAATACTGGTCTCACTGTATTTGGTTATAAAAAGGATTGTCACGAAGGAGTTAAATTTCCTCCGAACAAAATTTCCTTTCAGACCACACAAATCCGAACAATAATTTCCTTAAAAAAAAAGGTCACATGAACTAAAGTAAACTAACAACCAAATATTACTACTTTTATAAACATAACAGCCAGCCAGTCGTAAAAAAACTTAAAAATGACTTTCCACTTTCTTTCGAGAATTATTGAACAAAATTGTTTTTTTTTTAACAAAACTAGACTGGTGTTATTTATCGTCTAAGAGCCATTTTGCTGCTGGGCCGCTTATTCATAGAAAAGTGATTTTAAAACAACACAGGAATTCCGTAGCAGCTTATTAACTATCAGATGTTTCCCAAAAATGGCAGCTTTTATCGTCTAAGAGCCAGATGTACTTTGCTGCTGGGCTGCTTATTCATAGAAAAGTGATTTTAAAAAAATACAGGAATTCCGTAGCAGCTTATTAACTATTAGATGTCTCCCAAAAATGGCAGCTTTTATCGTCTAAGAGCCAGATGCACTTTGCTGCTGTGCTGCCTATTCACAGAAAAGTGATTTTAAAACAACACAGGAATTCCGTAGCAGCTTATTAACTATCAGATGTGTCCCAAAAATGGCAGCTTTTATCGTCTAAGAGCCAGATTTACTTTGCTGCTGGGCTGCTTATTCAGAGAAAAGTGATTTTAAAACAACACAGGAATTCCGTGGCAGCTTATTAACTATTAGATGTCTCCCAAAAATGGCAGCTTTTATAGTCTAAGAGCCAGATGCACTTTGCTGCTGTGCTGCCTATTCACAGAAAAGTGATTTTAAAACAACACAGGAATTCCGTAGCAGCTTATTAACTATCAGATGTTTCCCAAAAATGGCAGCTTTTATCGTCTAAGAGCCAGATGTACTTTGCTGCTGGGCTGCTTATTCATAGAAAAGTGATTTTAAAACAACACAGGAATTCCGTGGCAGCTTATTAACTATCAGATGTCTCCCAAAAATGGCATCTTTTACCGTCTAAGAGCCAGATGTACTTTGCTGCTGGGCTGCTAATTCATAGAAAAGTGATTTTAAAACAATACAGGAATTCCGTAGCAGCTTATTAACTATCAGATGTCACCCAAAAATGGCAGCTTTTACCGTCTAAGAGCCAGATGTACTTTTCTGCTGGGCTGCTTATTCATAGAAAAGTAATTTTGAAACAACACAGGAATTCCGTAGCAGCTTATTAACTATCAGATGTCTCCCAAAAATGGCAGCTTTTATCGTCTAAGAGCCAGATGTACTTTGCTGCTGGGCTGCCTATTCATAGAAAAGTGATTTTAAAATTACACAGGAATTCCGTAGCAGCTTATTAAATATCAGATGTCTCCCAAAAATGGCAGCTGAGAGCTCGGTATCACCTCTCTCTTGCATTACTTTTGGCTCATCAGTTGCCTTCTGTTCAGGGATTCCACTATCCCCGAATTTTCGGGGAGTTCGCCGTAAAGCTCTGTGTCTCCCCGAAAAAGATTACTTAGGCCTATGGGTGCCGAAACGCTTGAGCCTAGGGGCACCAAAGATTTAAATCCAGCCCTGAAGCCAGTGCAAAATATACCGTATATACAACTAGGCCAGTAGCCAGATGAAGTACGTTTATACCATCTGGGTAAGTTTCAGAGGTTGCTAAGTATTTATTCTTCTGCATCAGCAACTTTTCCAAAGAATTTTGTTTTTTAACTGTACCTTCTACTTATTTTCGTAAAAAAAAAATACTGTCTTCAGCGCATTTCCCCTTCTATGACAAAGCTATCTTATACTAGACATCCAGCAAAACTGTTACCACCACGATAATGAAACTTTTTGTATAGCTTTTGTATTACTTTCGAGCTTAAGACTTTCTGTGTACTAGGCAGTCAGCCCACAGCTAGCCCAATTGGTTAGAATGTCAGTTTAATGTACAGATCAACGTAGCTTGTTCAAATCCCAGCAATGGCAAACTCTTTGCGCATACCAGGGAAAGTATTTAAATTTCTAAGATACAGAAAAGTAGAGTTTTTCTATTCACATTTTTTTTTTTTTTAACTTCGCGACAATCCTCTCACAGAAATTTCGAGATAGTAAAATTAACTTAATCATACCGAGAGAACTTATAAAAGAGCAAACGGAAGATAAAACTGTGAATTTACCCCTTCACAAAGCACAATAATACAAATAATTCACTAGATTATGAGGTATTAAACAAACTAGGCAAATTCCTCACATGTGGAGGAAATTCACCAACTTCACCCACATAGAATTTGTTGTCTTCATCAGAGCTAGAGTCATGAATATCCTCAACGTCAGCCACAACTTCCTGCTTCTTTATTAAAATCTCATCGCACAACGGCGCTGCATCTTCCACAATTACAATTTGATCAGAATCGACTGAATTTGTAGCAGCCTTTATTGCATTTTCTAAGCCCACTCCAGCCGATGATGACTCGATTCCATTTAGAGGGTTCCAACGAAAGGTATTAGAGAAACAGGTCATTCTTCTTCGTTCTAAATTATTACAACTTGTAGAATGTTGAATATGTTTTAGGAAGCCACTCAGTTGTTCAGATACTCTAAATCGTCTAAAATTTACTCCAGCAGGTGGAATATTAGTTTCTGACGAATATGGTGGAATCAAAACAACAAATCGATCCAAATTGTAATTCTTCTCTTTCATCATAGTACGTATCCGGCTAATTAATAACGATATGCCGAGACTAAAGGTATGCTGATAAATGATTTCGTTGTTTTCACCACGCTTTTTCATTGTTTGAGTTTTCAATGTGCTGTAATCAACAACTGATGGAACCTCTTTCAATTGAGGTTTGATGGTCGGTGAGACAATTATGGATACGCAATCAGCCTCATGAATAGCCATGCTATACCATTCAAAGGGATCCTAAAACAAAATTCATTCATTTCAATCAAAAAGTATAGTAAGCTTACAAGAGTGGAGTTGAAAAACAAATATCATCCGTACCATCTGGTGTTTGACCAGAGCCGGTTTTAGAAGAGGGACAGAGGGGGCATATACACCGAAGTAGAGGGCGCAAAATTTCAAATTAATTGGTATTTGTTTTAATTTTACGAATAAAGTATAGGGCATAGCTAATAAATTAAAATACTTAATAAATTATTAACTGCTAAATAAAATAAAAATTAATTAAAATAATTAATTAATTAATTGAAAATAATGTTTTTAATAAATGAAACTTTGCTAAAACGCAAAATTCCAACACAGTTGTCTTTGCAGGTACATTAAAAAATAGGGGAGGCTAAAGACATCTAGATTATATCACCAGTAGGCCTTTCAATTTAAATTTAACTAACCTGCTTAACCTGTCCAAATTTTCCAAAACTAACTTAGCCTTACTTTGTACGGACTGGATTTTGACTTAAAACAATTCTTGACAAAAGCAAATGCTGAATAATTATAACTTATGGACAAATTTCAGATTTAACACTAACAGTGGATAATCATTTAAAACATCGTATTTCTTGCCAACTACCCGACGCAACACTCTAAGAACCGCTAGTTTTAAAACTCTGTCTTCCCATGTTAAATTGGCAAAGATCCAACTACAAGTTTCTCCATCCTCATTTCTCCTTCCTCGAGGAAAGGATATAATAAATAAATAATAGTAAATTTTATAGAAAATAGTAAATAAATAAGTAAATAGTAAACTTCCCAGTAAATTGTATGAAAACCAAGAGAGGAAAGGATATAATAAATAAATAATAGTAAATTTTATAGTAAATAGTAAGTAAATAAGTAAATAGTAAAATTCCAAGTAAATTGTATGAAAACCAAGAGAGGAAAGGATATAATAAATAAATAATAGTAAATATTATAGTAAATAGTAAGTAAATAAGTAAATAGTAAAATTCCAAGTAAATTCTATGAAAACCAAGAGAGGAAAGGATACAGTAAATAAATAATAGTAAATTTTATAGTAAATAGTAAGTAAATAAATAAATAGTAACATTCCAAGTAAATTGTATGAAAACCAAGAGAGGAAAGGATATAATAAATAAATAATAGTAAATGTTATAGTAAATAGTAAGTAAATAAGTAACTAGTAAAATTCCAAGTGAATTGTATGAAAACCAAGAGAGGAAAGAATATAATAAATAAATAATAGTAAATATTATAGTAAATAGTAAGTAAATAAGTAAATAGTAAAATTCCAAGTAAATTCTATGGAAACCAAGAGAAGAAAGGATATAGTAAATAAATAATAGTAAATTTTATAGTAAATAGTAAGTAAATAAATAAATAGTAACATTCCAAGTAAATTGTATGAAAACCAAGAGAGGAAAGGATATAATAAATAAATAATAGTAAATTTTATAGTAAATAGTAAGTAAATAAATAAATAGTAACATTCCAAGTAAATTGTATGAAAACCAAGAGAGGAAAGGATATAATAAATAAATAATAGTAAATTTTATAGTAAATAGTAAGTAAATAAGTAAATAGTAAAATTCCAAGTGAATTGTATGAAAACCAAGAGAGGAAAGGATATAATAAATAAATAATAGTAAATATTATAGTAAATAGTAAGTAAATAAGTAAATAGTAAAATTCCAAGTAAATTCTATGAAAACCAAGAGAGGAAAGGATATAGTAAATAAATAATAGTAAATTTTATAGTAAATAGTAAGTAAATAAATAAATAGTAACATTCCAAGTAAATTGTATGAAAACCAAGAGAGGAAAGGATATAATAAATAAATAATAGTAAATTTTATAGTAAATAGTAAGTAAATAAATAAATAGTAACATTCCAAGTAAATTGTATGAAAACCAAGAGAGGAAAGGATATAATAAATAAATAATAGTAAATTTTATAGTAAATAGTAAGTAAATAAGTAAATAGTAAAATTCCTAAGTGAATTGTATGAAAACCAAGAGAGGAAAGGATATAATAAATAAATAATAGTAAATATTATAGTAAATAGTAAGTAAATAAGTAAATAGTAAAATTCCAAGTAAATTCTATGAAAACCAAGAGAGGAAAGGATATAGTAAATAAATAATAGTAAATTTTATAGTAAATAGTAAGTAAATAAATAAATAGTAACATTCCAAGTAAATTGTATGAAAACCAAGAGAGGAAAGGCTATAATAAATAAATAATAGTAAATTTTATAGTAAATAGTAAGTAAATAAGTAAATAGTAAATTTCCAAGTAAATTATATGAAAACCAAGAGAGGAAAGGATATAATAAATAAATAATAGTAAATTTTATAGTAAATAGTAAGTAAATAAGTAAATAGTAAATTTCCAAGTAAATTATATGAAAACCAAGAGAGGAAAGGATATAATAAATAAATAATAGTAAATTTTATAGTAAATAGTAAGTAAATAAGTAAATAGTAAAATTCCAAGTGAATTGTATGAAAACCAAGAGAGGAAAGGATATAATAAATAAATAATAGTAAATATTATAGTAAATAGTAAGTAAATAAGTAAATAGTAAAATTCCAAGTAAATTCTATGAAAACCAAGAGAGGAAAGGATATAGTAAATAAATAATAGTAAATTTTATAGTAAATAGTAAGTAAGTAAATAAATAGTAACATTCCAAGTAAATTGTATGAAAACCAAGAGAGGAAAGGATATAACAAATAAATAATAGTAAATTTTATAGTAAATAGTAAATAAATAAGTAAATAGTAAAATTCCAAGTGAATTGTATGAAAACCAAGAAAGGAAAGGATATAATAAATAAACAATAGTAAATATTATAGTAAATAGTAAGTAAATAAGTAAATAGTAAAATTCCAAGTAAATTCTATGAAAACCAAGAGAGGAAAGGATATAGTAAATAAATAATAGTAAATTTTATAGTAAATAGTAAGTAAATAAATAAATAGTAACATTCCAAGTAAATTGTATGAAAACCAAGAGAGGAAAGGATATAATAAATAAATAATAGTAAATTTTATAGTAAATAGTAAGTAAATAAGTAAATAGTAAATTTCCAAGTAAATTATATGAAAACAAAGAGAGGAAAGGATATAATAAATAAATAATAGTAAATTTTATAATAAATAGTAAGTAAATAAGTAAATAGTAAAATTCCAAGTAAATTGTATGAAAACCAAGAGAGGAAAGGATAAAATAAATAAATAATAGTAAATTTTATAGTAAATAGTAAGTAAATAAGTAAATAGTAAAATTCCAAGTAAATTGTATGAAAACAAAGAGAGAAAAGGAAATAATAAATAAATAATAGCAAATTTTATAGTAAATAGTAAGTAAATAAGTAAATAGTAAAATTCCAAATAAATTGTATGAAAACCTAGAGACGAAAGGAAATAATACACAAATAATAGTAAATTTTATACTAAATAGTAAGTAAATAAGTAAATAGTAAAATTCCAAGTGAATTGTATGAAAACCAAGAGACGAAAGGAAATAATACACAAATAATAGTAAATTTTATAGTAAATAGTAAGTAAATAAGTAAATAGTAAAATTGCATGTAAATTGTATGAAAACCAAGAGAGGAAGGAAATAATATACAAATAATAGTAAATTTTATAGTAAATAGTAAGTAAATAAGTAAATAGTAACATTCCAAGTAAATTGTATGAAAACCAAGAATAGTAAAATTCTAAGTAAATTGTATGAAAACCAAGAGAGGAAAGGATATAATAAATAAATAATAGTAAATTTTATAGTAAATAGTAAGTAAATAAGTAAATAGTAAAATTTCAAGTAAATTGTATGAAAACCAAGAGAGAAAAGGAAATAATAAATAAATAATAGTAAATTTTATAGTAAATAGTAAGTAAATAAGTAAATAGTAAAATTCCAAGTAAATTGTAAGAAAACCAAGAGAGGAAAGGAAATAGTACACAAATAACAGTAAATTTTAGAGTAAATAGTAAGTAAATAAGTAAATAGTAAAATTCCAAATGAATTGTATGAAAACCAAGAGACGAAAGGAAATAATACACAAATAATAGTAAATTTTATAGTAATTAGTAAGTAAATAAGTAAATAGTAAAATTCCATGTAAATTGTATGAAAACCAAGAGAGGAAAGGAAATAATAAATAAATAATAGTAAATTTTATAGTAAATAGTAAGTAAATAAGTAAATAGTAAAATTCCAAGTAAATTGTATGAAAACCAAGAGCGGAAAGGATATAATAAATAAATAATAGTAAATTTTATAGTAAATAGTAAGTAAATAAGTAAATAGTAAAATTCCACATAAATTGTGTGAAAACCAAGAGAGGAAAGGATATAATAAATAAATAATAGTAAATTTTATAGTAAATAGTAAGTAAATAAGTAAATAGTAAAATTCCAAGTAAATTGTATGAAAACCAAGAGAGGAAAGGAAATAATAAACAAATAATAGTAAATTTTATAGTAAATAGTAAGTAAATAAGTAAATAGTAAAATTCCAAGTAAATTGTGTGAAAACCAAGAGAGGAAAGGAAATAATAAATAAATAATAGTAAATTTTATAGTAAATAGTAAGTAAATAAGTAAATAGTAAAATTCCAAGTAAATTGCATGAAAACCAAGAGAGGAAAGGATAAATAAGTAAATAAGTAAATAGTAAAATTCCAAGTGAATTGTTTGAAAACCAAGAGACGAAAGGAAATAATACACAAATAATAGTAAATTTTATAGTAAATAGTAAGTAAATAAGTAAATAGCAAAATTCCAAGTAAATTGTATGAATACAAAGAGAGGAAAGGAAAAAATAAATAAATAATAGTAAATTTTATAGTAGATAGTAAGTAAATAAGTAAATAGTAAAATTCCAAGTAAATTGCATGAAAACCAAGAGAGGAAAGGATATAATAAATAAATAATAGTAAATTTTATAGTAAATAGTAAGTAAATAAGTAAATAGTAAAATTCCAAGTAAATTGTATGAAAAACAAGAGAGGAAAGGATATAATAAATAAATAATAGTAAATTTTATAGTAAATAGTAAGTAAATAAGTAAATAGTAAAATTCCAAGTAAATTGTATGAAAACAAAGAGAGAAAAGGAAATAATAAATAAATAATAGCAAATTTTATAGTAAATAGTAAGTAAATAAGTAAATAGTAAAATTCCAAATAAATTGTATGAAAACCAAGAGACGAAAGGAAATAATACACAAATAATAGTAAATTTTATAGTAAATAGTAAGTAAATAAGTAAATAGTAAAATTCCAAGTGAATTGTATGAAAACCAAGAGACGAAAGGAAATAATACACAAATAATAGTAAATTTTATAGTAAATAGTAAGTAAATAAGTAAATAGTAAAATTCCATGTAAATTGTATGAAAACCAAGAGAGGAAAGGAAATAATATACAAATAATAGTAAATTTTATAGTAAATAGTAAGTAAATAAGTAAATAGTAACATTCCAAGTAAATTGTATGAAAACCAAGAATAGTAAAATTCTAAGTAAATTGTATGGAAAACCAAGAGAGGAAAGGATATAATAAATAAATAATAGTAAATTTTATAGTAAATAGTAAGTAAATAAGTAAATAGTAAAATTCCACGTAAATTCTGTGAAAACCAAGAGAGAAAAGGAAATAATAAATAAATAATAGTAAATTTTATAGTAAATAGTAAGTAAATAAGTAAATAGTATAATTCCAAGTAAATTGTGTGAAAACCAAGAGAGAAAAGGAAATAATAAATAAATAATAGTAAATTTTATAGTAAATAGTAAGTAAATAAGTAAATAGTAAAATTTCAAGTAAATTGTATGAAAACCAAGAGAGGAAAGGATATAATAAATAAATGAAAAATAAAATCAAATCAAATAGGTGGGAAAACGAGGATTTTGTCAGCCAGTGTTAAAACATGTAGACGAAGAAACAAGCAAATATTTCGACAAGGACCTCCGCCATGTCGTCCCTAGTGCTAAAAAAATAAAATAAAATATCCAACCTTTCGAAGTAAACCTAGCAAGAGCAGAATAGATACTGAATAAAAAAAAACAGCCAGAGATAAATGAAAGAAAATTCACAAATTAGATTGAATAAATATTTTATTCAATAAATATTTGCATCTTTAAAAGATTGTGGTAGGCCATATATAGTAAATATTAAAGTTACCTCCTGAAAAAGAACCAAATGTGTGGTATTTTCAAAGATATGGAGTGCCAAAGCAGAGTCAAAGTTGTCATTTTTATTTTTGAATCTCAGGGACTTATCTATTGAAATTTTGTGTTCATGCAAACGTTCCCCTAGTTATTGGTTGGTCCTACATATGTAAAATTTCCCAAATGGACACGGTATTCTGTAGACACAACTACTCAGTATAGGGTCAGTTTAATCCTTTCTCGAGTTGAAAAAGTGTTCAACTTTTTGTTCGGTTTTGAAAGAAACAGGAGATTCTGCTTCTTTAAAATTTTTCCAAGTTTGTCACTGAGTATCGAGATGCATGGTAAAGTGGTGAAAGTTTTGTTCTCAATTGCCGGAGTAACTGAAAATAAATTCTACTTCAGTGATATTGATTTGAATGGGTTCAGCGTTATCTAAATCTTATCACAAATATCATCAAAGCCTAAACTTGGCCAAAAATGACGTGTTCCGTGTTTTAAATTCCCACAGTCCGACAATTGGCAAAGATCAAACAAACAGCCAAAACGGTGGAAAAATAGGTTCTCCTGAATAATAGTTTTTTACAAGACTTGGTTAACTTTGATAATAAATTCCAGATTTGCATTTATAGATTTATCCCGATAATACATAGACAAAATTCGTATTAGTTTCTACAAATAAGCTTCTACATAGAAATATATCTTGTTTTATAAGTCAATTCTAGGTTTCTTTAAGATTCCACAGCTTTTTACAAATTCGATCAGAGTTGCAACCTGAATGATCTAAAATCTTCAAAGCATAACAAAATTTACCAGCATCTTTCGAATATCGCATAAAAAACTATTTTTTTCACTACTACTGCAGCACCGCAGCACCACAGCAGCCAAGCCACCTTAGGCCAACACGGGTATACACACTCATCCTCTATCCCAACCTATTCAAAGCCCACCTCACGACACGGTCACAAAAATTTCCGATTTCTTTATATACTTCTATAAAAAAAAAAAAAAAAAAAAAAAAAAAAAAAAAAAAAAAAAAAGATAGATGACTTGCGCATACAGCTAAAAAAAATTGATAGGATAAATTATCTGACAGAGAAAAGAAGACAGGGTTGACAGATACCAAATATACAATAATAAGAAAGGAAAAGACCCAACATACCTTATGCTTCGTCAGGGGTATATCATGAATATCCAACATCACTTTGAGGTTGTAATGCTCTTCTAAATAATGTTTTAGTGCAACAACTACTTTAATGTGTGCAGCAGAGACTGGATCGTATAAAAACAAAATTGACTTCATATCTTGAGGAAGAAGTAAACCTTTAAAAGTATAAATATATTACTTTTCAAAACATAAACAAACAAGACAATAACATCAGTTAATACATAAATAAACGCTATACCTATAACGTTTACCACGATCCATAATTACCTTAAAAAAGCTTCTCCATTGCCTGATAGCAAGGAAGTATCTAGGGGGGGGAGGGTCCGAAAATTTTTTTTTCGGACTCGTAAAAACGTAACAAAATGCATACAAACAAATTTTCGATGCGTTTTTTATTGTACCTCCTCAGAAAAAAAAATCCTGGGTACGGGCTTGTAACCCCTCCGAAAAAAAATCTAACCAAGAAATAATCAATATTGAAATCAGTTACAAGTTTCTGAACTGAAATATTGTGGTTAACAAGGTCAAGTGCTTTTTGAAAGTCAATGGAAATTAACTTTAGCCAGCAATTGGGTTTTTCGCAAATTTTCCCCATTGAGTCAATAAGAAAAACAAGGTAATGGGAAGTAGAGGTGGATTGATGTTCCTGACTGTCTCAGGTCAGTATGAGGTAGGATTTTCTCCTTTAGCCAGTCTGTGAGGAATCCTTCATATAGTTTAGAGAAAATAGAAGTGAGTGAAATAGGACGAACCCCTTCAAAATCAGGTTTTCCGTCTTTCTTTTTCAAGGTTGGCCAGACTCAGTAAATCTCATTGAAAATAACACACAAGGGCTTTGAAAGAAAGTCACTGAAAGCACTAATAAGAGGAAATGGGATATCTAAAGGGCAGAGACTTATTGTACCCCCTCCGAAAAAAAATTATGGGTAAGGGCTTGGTGACGGTTAAGGTTAATATAGCCGAGATACATTACTTTGTTGGCCTCAGGCGGCCTTATGCTGTGGTGAATTGTTAGCAATGGCAGCAAAGGAGTGGCCAGTCTGTATAGAAAAAATCCAACTTATTGCTTATCCACCATGCTTTATCAAATACTGTCAATATAATTTCAAGCTCTTTGTATTTTGCCATTATTTTTTTTAAATTTATTTCAATGACGAAAAAACTCCACTGCCAAAGGCAATTTAATATCTTGCTTTATCTGCTTTTTAGAAATCGATCAAAAGCGACATTTTTTTTTCTCGAAACTTAATATCCACAATGCTTCACCAGCTTTTTCGTTCGTATTTCTATGGTAGATCAATGCGTGTAGTATTGGGGGATGTTGTCAGTTCGCCTCGTCCTGTACTATGCGGTAGGAGTACCCCAAGGTTCTGTGTTAGGTCCGCTTTTATATTTAATCTACGTCGACTCATTACGGTTCTACATTCCCGATGCCGCCATAACATCCTTTGCGGATGACACAGCTATAACGATTGCTGGAAAGGCTTTGAGTGAGCTTGTTTCAAAAGCAAATAAAGTGCTACTTGACCTGCATATTTTTACTAGTCTTAGTTGCTTAGCAGTGAATGGGAGTAAAGCTAGTTACATGTTTTTTAGTCGTGCTGGAGTTATTAATAATGTTTTCAGTTTAGTTAATTTTAATGGTACGGAGATTAAGCAGCTATTTGATACAAGGTATCTTGGTTTTCAGTTTGATTGTAATTTAAATTGGAAAAAACATAGTGAAATTTTAACGGTGAAAGTTGCGCGGGGCTTAGGGCTGATTCGTAGATTCGAACATGTTTTTCCTGTCTCAGTTTTCAAATTTTTATATAATTCACTTATTCATCCTTACATTGTATACAGTTGTTCTGTGTGGGCTAGTAATTTTGTTGTAAATTTTAAACGGATACAAATTGTGCAGAATAAAGCGCTGCGCCTGCTCGGTGATTTTGAAAAATGTGAACGTACAATGGATTGTTCTTGCCATTTTAATATTTTAAATGTTGGGCAGGTAAGGGATTATCCGACCGGTATTTGTGTGTATCAGCGTTTAAATAAATTAGCACCTAATGATTTTTGTGATGTTTTATCATCGAATTCTGCGTACCATTCTTATGATACAAGGAATTCTGCGGACCTAGTACATGAGATCCGACACACTGCTAGGTCTAATTGTGTATTTAGGCATTTGGGTGTTTCGGTATGGAACAGTTTTCCGGAAAGCACTTGGATGGCTGAAAGTGTGTCCTCTTTTAAAAATAGGTTAAAGAATTTTTTAATGAATAAGGATGGGTGAGGGGGGGGGGTGTATTATGTCTTCTATCTTGTGTAAGTGTTGGTTCGCGGTTCCCATGAGGTTTATTTCTTATTTATTTATATGACTGCATTTTTTTTTAATATATATGTAGTAAATGAGTAAAATATTGAGTCCTGCCACAAACAAATCTGTATAGATTTTCACGTGGTACGTCTCTTTGATATAATTTTTCGGTGAATATTGGTCTTTAATAAAAATTAATTTCTCTCTCTCTAGATAATTTTAATAGAAATTCAGGCTCATTTGTATTTTGTCATCAATTTTTTTTTACACTTATTTCAATGACTTATATATTCCACTGCCAAAGGCAATTTAATATATTGCTTTATCCAAGCTTAGAAATCGGTCGAAAGCGATATTTTTTTCCAAGCTCTTTTCTCAATCTTACTACACTCCTAATGTCTGCAGAAGCAAAGGCATACAAAGAACGCAATTGAGAAAAATTTTCTAGTTTGTGTACTCCTGAAATGGACAAGATGGGAAAAGATATCAGACTTGGAACAAAACCTCCATGAACATTGATACCTAATTATTTGGGGTAATTAGTGTCTTTAGACTTTACTGTCTAAGTATAGCTTCTGTATGTTGTGTGCTTTCTGTATAAATTAATCCAATTAGAACTAAGGGCTGGAAACTTACTTCCAATACATTTTTTTGGAAAATATTTCCTAACCGTTTCCAAGTCATATCCGATCTGTTGCTACATTTTATCATAAAACTAAAGAAGCATTGATACATGCTTTTGATATGATGTTAGAGAATTTTCTTTTAATATAATTTAATATTAATTTAATTTTCTTTATGAATAATTTAAATTTTACATTAATAGTTTTATAATATAGTTTAATAATAATTTAATAAAATTTCATAATAATTTAATATTAATTAATTTAATAACAATTTAAATTTTCTTTAATATAATATAATTTTCTTTTAATATAATTTTAAAGATGGTGATGTTCGGTCATCCAGCTGTTAACTAACAATGTTAGCTCATAATTTTCAAAAATATGTGTGCGAAAAATTCAAAAAATACGAGCTTGGAATACAATGTTCAGCATAGTCTACTAAGCTAACCTATCTCTGAAGACATTTGTAAGAAACTAACAAAAGGATTGTGCCAACTGTAAGGCAAGGATTCTCCATCAATGTTTATAGCAGAGAAACTAGTTATATTCCCTTGCTGCACTTTCACTTTTTGAATATTGCCCTTCGAATTCTCAAACATTTGCATCAAACAACGTTTCGATTTGTTAGAGAAATTCACTAATTTCCGCTAGCAATTTGCTGGTAGCTCACGAAAACGCAATCGTTAATAATATTCTTGGCTAGAGATTTGTATTAGGATTAATTAAAAAAAAAACTTTCCGAAAAATAAGTTTTCCAAAGAAAAGTAAAGGCCATTTTAAACTTAAGCTCAGCAGATACAAATACCTTTTAAAATTCAAACTCAAAACGACCAGAAATTACTATTGAAGAATAAATGAAACCCAAAACGAACAGAAATTAAATAAACAATCATAGTAAAAACATACAACAAGTAATAATATAAACGAATAAATAAATCTTAAAGCGAGTAATGCTTAGATTGGATTTGAAAATCAAGCTTAAAACGAAAACAAATATTTTCCTATTAAAGTATAAATGAAACTTAAAACAAACAGATATTAAATAAGCAATCAATGCAAACACACATACAATACATATTAATCTAAATTAATAGACAAATTTTAAAACGAGTGAAAATTGAGTATGCAAATCAAGCTTGAAACGAACAAAATCACTACAAACAAGAGTTTATGTAGGACCTCCTTCTCTCACTGCAAAAGTCTAAAACCTACTGTGTCATTGGCGCTTTGCTGAAAACCAATTTTATGACAAATATTTTCTTTTGTACTTAATATTGAAAAAACCATTAAAATTATAGTAACATTTTGAACTGATGAGCTTTCAGCAATTAATATCATTATGCATCAAATATTTATTTTGATTTATTAGCTCTTTTTAAAGTTGTTAACGACGAATATGGTTTCACTACAAACAAGTGTTTGGATACTGCCCCCTTTCCTAACTGTAAATAAAAACCAAAAGCCTACTGCGTCATTGGCGCTCAACTGAAAACGAATTAAATTACAATTATGTTCCCTACCATTTGTTACGGCATTGAAAACAAAAATACAATCATAGTGAGATAAATTCTTGAACTGATGGATCTATCAACAATTAATATCATTATACATCAAATATTCAGTTTGATGTTGTTTATACTTTCCAAGACTATTCAATACCCATATAGTTTTCAGTAAAGCGCCAATGACGCAGTAGGTTTTTGACTTTTACAGTGAGAGAAGGTCATACCCAAACTCTTGTTTGTAGTGATTTTTATTCGTTTCAAGCTTGATTTGCATATTCAATTTAAGTTTCACTCGTTTTAAGATTTATTTCTTAATTTATGTTAATATCGATTGCATAATTGTTTGCATTGATTGTTTGTTTGATTTCTGTTCGTTTTAAGTTTCATTTATACTTCAATAGCAAAAATATTTTTTTTGTTTTAAGCTTGATAATCATATTCAATCTAATCATTGCTGACTTTAAGATGTATTTATTCATTTATATTATTACTTATTTTGTTTTCTTTCTATGAGTGTTTATTTATTTTCTGTTTGTTTTCTGTTTCATTTATTCTTTAATATTAATTTCTGGTCGTTTTGAGTTTGAAGTTTAAAAGGTATTTGTATCTGCTGAGCTTAAGTTTAAAATGTCCTTTACTTTTATTTTAAAAACTTATTTTTCTGAAGGTTTTTTTTAATTAATTAAATGGAAGAATCAGTTTAGTGATTATAATGTTAAGTTATGTAGGGGGCTGAGGCAAGGAAGCATTATTTCTCCTTGGATTTTCAATATTACTGTTTCGGGGCTATTTGATCAAATTCAGTTGACTTTTATTTATGGTAAAGGTTATGTTCTGTCGTGGATTGCTTGCGCAGATGATTTACTCCTTTTGAGTCGATCACTCCAGTCACTTCAACAAACTGTAGATTTTTTAGCAAATGTTTTAGTCAGCATGGACTTCGTTTTCACCCTGAAAAGTGTCAGTTTTTAATTCTTGGTCCTAAGGCTAATGATCTCGTTAATTCAGAAATTTCTGTTCGTATTTATGACAGTATTTTAAAACCTTTGGAATCTTTTTTATATCTTGGTGTGCCTTATCGACCAACTTTAGCTCTATGTCGTGCTTCTATTTCTAAAGCTGTTAAAAGTAGAATAGCGTCTAGTTTCGAGTGTTTGATAAAAACAACTCGATACGTGAATAAGGCCTACAGGTTTGAACGTAACCAGGTATATAATGCCTTTAGGAAGGTCTAAAAAACGAAAATTTGCACTATCAATTGTGAAAACACCTTTACGGGCAGCTAAAGCAAAAGCGATTACTAAATTCTCTGAAGTAATCAAAATCTAAAAACGTGTAAAAATGAAAATGAAGAGCAAAGACACACGTGGCGGCGGCTTGCCAAAAATTAAAATGAAGAGCAAAGACACACGCGGTTAGAAGACATGCGACACCGAGCATGCGAGCAATTCAAAAATGGAAATGAACAAAAACCTGACAACAAGAATCAAAACGTGACAAAAATTAAAATGATAGCGCGGATGATTGGGTCTGGGATTTGGACATGGATAAGGTCATCAACACCTACAATATCTTTTTTAAAAAAAAAAAAAAGGTTCAGTGATATGTATTTCATAATGAAGAAAGACAAGCGGAGGTCAAAGAAACCAATCAAATTGAAAATGATAAACAACTAAAAGAAACAAAGGTCCGGCGATAAAAGACAAGAGCCCATTTGGACGTCATGTCATCAAGAAAAGGCTCAAATTGTCTGTGTAGAATACAAGTGACAATGAGCATCCATATATAGAAGACTGGCGTATTTGTAATATATATATATATATATATATATATAGTATATATATATATATATATATATATATATATATATATATATATATATATATATATATATATATATATATATATATATATATATATATATTGCCACTTGTATTCTAACTGCAGATAATGTGAACCTCTTCTTGATGTCATGACGTCACCACAGGTTCGTTACAACCACCCTGGAAAAAGTACGAAAACTTTCTTGAAGTTGTGACCTATTTAGACCGTTTTTGTGACCAGAAATGTCAATGTGCCAGTTTTAAGAAATAAAAACATAGTAGCTAATTTCGAGGTCTGGCCTCGGCATGACGGTTGCCAGCTTCGGTTGCCAGCGTTATGCTCTATTCTGCAGAGACTTGGTCGCTGACTCAGACACAGACGCTGAAGGTAGATGCCACCAAGACGAAACACCTCCAAAAAATCGAACGCACCCGATGGTCCGACAGGGTATGAAATTCGGAAATCCTCAGGTCCTTCAAAGTCCCACCCCTGTCCGAGCAGCTTGAGTCTCGCTCACTGCGTTGGTATGGTCATCTGCTCCGTCTGCCAGCCCAAACACCCGCATGGCTCATCTTCGATTTCGACCCTGCTGCAAACGGCTGGAGGCGTCCTAGGGGAAGACCACGCACCAGATGGGCGGACGTCATCCGTGATCGGCTCGCCTCCAGAAACATCAACCCGGCTGAAGCGACAACCCTCGCCCAGAACCGATCACTCTGGAGAAGACTGACGGCGCTGACGACGGGTTCCCTCTACGCTGGCGACGCTGCCGAGCAAGAGCTTTAAGTAAAAAAAGTAAGTAAGTAAGCCTCGGCATGACTACGCGGCAGGCTTGTATATATTGACTATCAGTGTCGCTTATCTTTAAACCGCAAACATTGTAAGCCTCTTCTTGATGTCATGGCATCATCATAGGCTCGATACAAACACCCTGGGGAAAATACAAATTCTTCCTTAAAATTATGACTTTTTAGATCGTTTTAGTGGCCGAAAATGTGAATATACCAGTTTAAAAAAAAAGAAACAATGTAGCCGATTTCAAAGCCGGGCTACAGCACTTAGAATGGGGTAGGCTTGTATATATTGATTCTTGTTTTAAGTAGCAACCTTGAACTGAGTCACCTTTATTTGCCACTCTTTCCTCGGGAAATGGAGGGCTCCCACGGGAATACATATAACGTTGAAGGGTCTCAATGACGACTTATAATCAACAATTGCGCAGTTTATGGCATCCTTGTAGCGTCGAAAATTCTGATGGCGTTGTTCTCCTAACCTAATATTTCTTTCTTCTTCATTTTCATTTTGACTTGTTCTGATTTTTGCTGTCGCTTGTCTTCTAACAGTACAATTCTTGGTTCTTCACTCCTCTTTTCTAACATTCTGATGCTTGCTTTCTTGCTATCGCTTGTATTTCTCGCTGCCGCTTACCTTCTAACCGAATATATCTTTGGTGTCGCTGTGGCATATCTTTTAACTCCATATTTCTTTGTTCTTCACTTTCATTTTTAATTCGTTCTACTCCTCGTTGTCGCATGTCTTGTAGCCGCATATTTCTTTGTTCTTCACGTTTGTTTTTGACTCGTTTCAACTCCTGCTGTTAATTACCTTCGAACCGGATGTTTCTTTGTTCCTCACTTTTCTTTTGAAGTGTTGTAATTTTCGCTGACGCAAGTATTCTGACTGTATATTTCTTTGTGCTTTTTTTTCTTTTATCATAACTACAGACATTTTTTTTATGCTGAATCCGTAATAGATACAAAAACGACAAGGTCATTCCTAGGGAGGAGGGGAGGGGGATTGATGAAAGTTATTTTCCTGAAATGCACTTACAAATATTACGTGAATTATATGATTTTCCTTTTCAGTCATATGTTTTTTGTTTAATTTTGCCTGCATCATAGACACTAAAAACGATAAAACCACTACTGTGGCAAATACGACTTATGTATGCTCTTGAAATGTATTCATAAATAAAACGTACTCACACGATTTTTTTTTTCAAAATTTAGACTCTAAATTAAGTTTCTCAGACTTCTGAATTATATAGATTGTTTTTTTTTTTTTTTTTTTTTTTTTTGTTTTTTTTTAGGCCAGAATATCCCTGGATACCAATTTTCCCGAAAAAACATGGAGCCGTTTACGAGAAAAAATTCATGGATAAATAAATACATAAATATATACACAATTAGTGTTTGTTTAGATAAATAGTATTTATATAAGATATTAAGTAGCTATACTGCGCTTTGTAGTAATTTCTGTTCGTTTCTTTTCTGTAAAGTTACTTTCTGTTAAGTTCTTCAATTTCGATGTCTATAAATGTTTCTTTCCTTTGTTCTCCAAAAACAATTCAATTTCAATTATAATTTCAGTAACAAATATTTACAAAAGAAACTATTAAAAAAAGGAATTCTATCTAAACTATTTTGACAACATTGTCGTACTGTTTACTATCCATGGACATAATTGAAAAGTGAAGCTTTAACCCGAAAAATAATGATTCTTCCAATTAGCATAAAGTCTTAAATTAATAATAATAGGTACCCTTATGCCAGTGTAGTGGAATGCAACCGGGTCTACCAATATGGGGTTCCTAGATTCAATCCCGCATGGTGTAAGGGAATGTCATAATTAAGTACTGTTTGTTAACAGAGCTTGACCACAAGACCTTGATGTCGGTCTTACCGTGAATATTTAGCAATGCATTTGTCATTGGATTTTTCGTCATTGGATTCGATCTTTTCGATTGTGCTTATTGCTTTTAAGTTGTCGCTACAGATCAAAATTTTGATTTCACTTGGGTTCACTGGGATGATTACTTTATTTGCATACGCACAAGCTAACAGCAATCCTGCTACTTCAGCTTCGTTATTATCGCTATTGACATATAT
The DNA here is from genome assembly GCF_049724085.1 of Artemia sp. Qi Xiang Cuo. Classification (NCBI taxonomy): domain Eukaryota; kingdom Metazoa; phylum Arthropoda; class Branchiopoda; order Anostraca; family Artemiidae; genus Artemia; species Artemia sp. Qi Xiang Cuo. Next base: position 16,717,339 of record NC_142808.1, on the reverse strand, counting down.
ATATATTTTCTAGTACATATATATATATATTGTACTGTTTACTGTTTATATATATTGAGCTGTTTACTATCCATGGACATAATTGAAAAGTGAAGCTTTAACCCAAAAAATAATGATTCTTCCAATTAGCATAAAGTCTTAAATTAATAATAATAATAGGTACCCTTATGCAAGTATAGTGGAAGTAACCGGGTCTACCAATATGGGGTTCCTAGGTTCAATCCCGCATAGACATAGACATAGGTTTATTAAGATCGAACAGCGTAGCCATGGCTAATTTATGTCGTCTTTACAACAATATGAAAAAAAAAAATACAAATAACACTATAAAAACACTAACACGTGAATTCAAATAACACTAAGTCTTGTTGTACGCTTCAACGAAAAAAGGGACAAACGTGTTTTTGTCGCGGTTGGTCATGCAGACAGGGGGTTGTAGCTTTGACTGGGATCTGGTTCTTTGGTTAACAGGAGCATCAGGTGGGAGGATCAGTCTGTGATGGGGCGAAGATAGCAGTGACTTGCCGAGGGACATGATCAGTGATAATCGTCTGTCGCTGAGAGATTCAAGGTTCAGTTCTTGCAAGAGTTTGTTGTAGTCGTCACTTCAGTTACCAACGATTATGTTAACAGCTCGTTTCTGCAAAGATTCAAGGTCATCGCAAAGGTAGTGGGTGCTCTGGACAAAAGGTCCCCAGACAGCGACGGCATATTCGAGTAGAGGTCTCACATATGTAATATAGGCATTTTTTAGGCTTTGAGTGTCGCAGCCAAACCTGCGTATCAGGACTAGGGTCTGAAGTGATGCATTGCCAGCCTTAATAACCTTCTCCACGTGTTCGGTGAATGTGCAGTCCATCGATAATGTGACTCCGAGGATTTTTGCAGATGGAACAATAGGGAAAGGGACTTGCGGGAATTCCAGATCACGTTTTAAGGGGCAAAACCTGAGGATCATTGATTTGTCTGCATTCAGTGTCAACTTGTAACGTTCACAGTCCTCAGAGAAGGATGCCAGAAGGGTCTCGCTGAACTGACGTTCGATTACACCTTCTCTCACGAGGTATTTGAGGAAAAGTGATAAATCGTCGACGAATTTGAGTCGCTCTTCGAAATTCTGAAGGAGGAAGTTGATGAGGGAGATAAATATGAAACCAGCAAGTCTTGTACCCTGAGGGGCTCCACAGGTAAGTTTAGACCAGTATGAGATCAAGTCACCTTCAAACAATGGAAATACACACTGCATTCTGTCCTGAAGGAAGCTCATCACTAATGCAAGAGACCGCTTCTGTGCGCCCATTGCTCGCATATTTTTTGCTGCCGTAAGATGACAAATCAGGTCAAATGCCTTCCTGAAATCGGCGAGAGCTAGGTCGATGAAGGTACTGCCCTTGTCAAGCCACTTAAAGATAATGTCAACTAGGCGCACGAGGTATATCAAGGTATTGCAACCTTTGAGGCCGCCATACTGGTAACGGTCTATGTTTTCCCGCGTTTGCTTGAGCAATTCACGCAGGATTAATGACTCGGTGACTTTTGCAAAGGTAGATGTGATTGATATCGGTCGTAACTCGTTGCAAGATTTGGGTGTTTTAGTCTTCGGTATAACACGCACAAATGCGCGTTTCCAGCACGACGGGAAAGTTGACTGGGCGAAACATTTGCTGATGATGTGTCCAAGTGGCTTGGCGAGGAAAAGAGAGAACTCTCGTATTAACCTTATAGGCAGCTCTTCAGGAAAAGAGCTACTGGATGGACACAACTTGTTCAGCTCTTTGAAAACTTGATACTCAACAATTTCGATTTCACCTTCGTCAGGGCATATTGACAGTAGATTCTCTATTTCAGTGTTAGTTGGGGCAGGAAAGGATGTACAAATGTCAGTAAAGTAATTGTTGACGTCATTTGCACTCACGAGTGACCCATCATCGTTCAGAATACGGATACTGGATGATACTGTTTTTCCAGCAATCTGCCTCACTAGACGGTGCCATTTACGGGGATCCTTTTTTATTTCAGTGTCCAAAAGGGATTTTCCGAAAGACTTTCTTGCCTCGCGACAAAGGCTAACGATTTTGTTTCTTAATAATTGTAACGACGTTGCGTCGCCACTTGACTGCCTTACAGTGGTTTTTTCGCGAATCAGCTGTTTTATTTTTGGAGTGATCCAGGGCTTGTCAGATTTGCTCACGACAAATTGCTTTTCCGGGAAAATTTCTAAGTATTTCTCATAGAGTAGGGACCGAAATATTTATGCTTTCCTGTTGACATCACTTTCGTTGTATACTTCGCTGAAGCAGTGAGTACCGACCCACAGTCCGTACGTATTAATAGCAGACCTCGTGATAGGTCTCCGGAGTACTTTTATTTTCTTAAGCTTCCTGATTTCACTTTTTGCCTTCATCAGCAGAGTGTGATGGTCCGATTTGCCCAATGGCCCGTTCGGTGTAAGGGAATGTCATAATTAAGTACTGTTTATTAACAGACCTTGACCACAAGACCTTGATGTCGGTCTTACCGTGAATATTTAGCAATGCATTTGTCATTGGATTTTTCGTCATTGGATTCGATCTTTTCGATTGTGCTTATTGCTTTTAAGTTGTCACTACAGATCAAAATTTTGATTTCACTTGGGTTCACTGGGATGATTACTTTATTTGCATACGCACAAGCTAACAGCAATCCTGCTACTTCAGCTTCGTTATTATCGCTATTGCCATATATATATATATATATTTTCTAGTACATATACATATATTGTACTGTTTACTGTTTACATATATTGAGCTGTTTACTATCCATGGACATAATTGAAAAGTGAAGCTTTAACCCAGCAAATAATGATTCTTCCAATTAGCATAAAGTCTTGAAATAATAATAATAATAGTTACCCTTATGCCAGTATAGTGGAAGTGACCGGGTCTACCAACTTGAGGTTGGGAATGTAAGAGAATGTAGATCTAATTCAATTCCTGATAAATAATTTTTTTATTAATTTCAGTGTATGATACTATTGTATAGTGTTGGGCGATAATTTGATTAAACGACATATCGATATTCTTACTTTCGATTTTCGATATATCGATTTCGATATTTCTGATCAATTATTTGCTCAGATTAACTTTAGGTTTTGGCAAGATTCAATGATAAAATTTGTATTTAAACAGTATTTTGCACAGTTTTTTTTAAAAATTTTGAATAAAATACAAAAAAAACTTCTATCAGATGTAAGAATATTAAAAAAAAAAACAAGATTTGGAATTACTAGGGCTCAGGGTAAAGCAAAATAAACTACTGGCTATTTTTGGCTATTCAAGTCAGCAACATATCAATATTTTTCCCTGAGATGGCCTTGATTGTTTATTTAATTTCTGTTCGTTTTAAATTTCACTTATACTTCAATAAGAAAATATTTTTTTCGTTTTAAGCTTGATTTTCATATTCAATCTAAGCATTACTCGCTTTAAGATCTATTTATTCATTTATATTATTACTTGTTGTATGTTTTTGCTATGATTGTTTATTTAATTTCTGTTCGTTTTGGGTTTCATTCATTCTTTAATAGTAATTTCTGGTCGTTTTGAGTTTGAATTTTAAAACGTATTTGTATCTGTTGAGCTTAAGTTTAAAATGGCCTTTACTTTTCTTTGAAAAACTGATTTTTAGGAAAGTTTTTTTTAATTATTATTTGTTCGTTTTTAATTGCAAAAAATTTAAGTTTTTAAAAATTACTTATTTCAAAATCAAACTTAAAAAAAAATCAAATATTCATCAAAGTAACAAAACTGATATCAAAGTAAAATTACCAAAGTGAAAAAATGGGTTTGTGTCAACCTTGGAGTTTTTATTATCTGATGTTTGAACTATTTTTAACAAAATTGATATCTCAAAAATTTTATTGGATGGGTTTGGGGGAAAAGGGTGTTTGGGGACTAACTAAGCTTCGGCCTCTTTTGAATCTTTAAAAGTAAACTAAAACTTTATATTTTCCATCAAATGGGCCCCCTCTGAAGCTTATACGAGTATCACTTATAAAAGAACCACACATATCCCCAGGGTATAACTTACAACGCCTATCCCTGGGCCCTGGGGGTTTTTTTCTACCCTGGAGTTTTAATATCTGATGGTTAAACTATTTTTAACAAAATGGTCACCTCAAATTTTTATCGGATGGGTTTATCCATCCGTCTAAAACGAAATAATGTTTGGCGTGAATGTTTTTCATTGACTACTTTTACAATATTTTCTGTATAGATTGTCATAGGTCAATGCTCTACATTTGTATTGATTCATTGATTTTAAATAACTTATTTTTCAAATGATTAATTAGTTATGAAACGAATTATATTAAACATATTATGTTTGTACAACATGTGTCGACCCCGGATTTTTTGTTATCTGATCCTTGATTATTTTTTTTTTACAAAATGGCTACCTAAAAATTTTTATTTGATGTATTGGGGGGAAAGGGCGTGAGGGAGGGGCTAGTTGCCCTTCGATCACTTTTGACTCTTAAAAACTGAACTAGAACTTTCAATTTCCAATTAAATAAGCCTCTCTGAAGTTTATACGAGAATTCCTTCCAAAACAGCTATATATGCCCCTCAGGTATAACTTATGATTAATTAATATATATGTTTGTTATAATTAATGATTAATCAATTTTAAAACGAATTATATTACGAATATTATGTTTGTACAACATTTGTCGACCCAGGAGTTTTCTTTATCTGACCTCTGAACTTTTTTTTTTAACAAAATTGCTACCTCAAAATTTTTATCTGATGTATTTTGTGGAAAAAGGACGTGGGGGAGGGGGGGTTAGTTGCCCTTTGATCACTTTTGAATCTTAAAAGCTGGACTAGAAATTCCAATTTCCAATCAAATGAGCCCTCTCTGAAGTTTATACAAGAATCCCTTCCTGCCCCAGGGCCCTGGGGTGTTTTGTCGACACCAGAGTTTTGTTATTTAACCTTTCAATTATTTTTAACATAATGGTATTTTTAACCCTTGCATATAAAGCACCTCTGGGGAGAAAATAATAAAAAAAATTATTGAAGCTATATAAGATTTATTCATTCATTTATGTTTGCACCGGTTATCTTTATGTTTGTAAGATAGTTTTAACTAAAATAGGAATTAATTTCTGTTGGTCCTGAGTTCAATATGGCTCTTTACTGTTCTTAGAAAGCTTATTTTTATGCAAGGTTTTTTTTTATAATTGATAATAATAAAACATTGAAGCTTTATGGCCTTTGCTATAGACAACTTAATTACATGCCTCTGATAAATCAAACGTGATTTTTTCACGCAACAATGAATGGATCTAAAAAATAGCTGCAAAAGACAGTAGTTAGGCTATTTCATTTGTTGATGCAGAAAGAAAAGGATCGTTTTGATTAGACCATTTTTTGTATTTTTTATGCCACAATAATTTAGCATTTATCGCAAAGTATGTATTTTAACCTTATTTTAAGTATGGCTGGAATTTTAAGTATTGTAGCATTTTCAGTTTGAGAGGAATTCTGGGAATAGGCTAATCGGATAGAGAATTCTATATCTAGTTCTTATTAGTGTATTTTGATGTGTCTTAACGTCGCTTCAAAATTTCTTGAAACTTTTAACTTTCTTCCCATGCAAAACTTTACCTTATTAAAGTCTTTGGGGTGGGGGCAGCGTAGTTGGCATAAAGAAGAAAACTGTAGCGTAGACAGTAGGAGAGGGGGGGAGGTGAGGTCTTTGAACTATTTAAAAAAAATCTATCTCAAAGTTCTTATCGGATGGATTTGAGGAAAAAAGGGCGTGGAGGGGGGGGGAGGTTAGGTGCCCTCCAATCTCTTTTGACTCTTAAAAAGTGAATTCGCACTTTCAATTTCCAATCAAATGATCCCTCTTTGATGTTAATACGAGAAGTCCTTCCATAAGACCCATATATGCCCCCAGGCATAATTTACAACGCCTGCCCCCGGGCCCTGGTGGGTTTTGTCAACATCGGAATTTTTGTTATATGATCTTTGAATTATTTAAAAAAAATAACTATCTTAAAATTCTTATTGGATGCATTTGGGAAAACAGGGTTTGGGGGGGGGGAGCTGGCTACCCTCCGATATCTTTTGAAGCCTAAAAAGTGAACAAGAACTTTCAATTTCCAATCAAATGAGCCTTCTCTGAAGTTTATACGAGCATTCGTTCCATAAATACCCTATATGCCCCAGGGCATAACTTATAACCCTTACCCCTGAAGACTGTGGGGAGAGTGTCCTGCTCAAACATATAATTTCCAGAACTATCAACTACGTGGAGCAATACGCATATATAAAAATTGTTATTGGATGTTTTTCGAAAAATGGTGGGCGTGGAAGCGGTGTCAGTTGCCTTAGAATCACTTCCGACTATTAAAAAGGGAACTAGTCATTTAAATTTCTAATCGAAAGAGGCCTTTCTGAAGTTTTTACGACAACGTTGTCTATACAAAACATTATATTCCCCCAGGGCATAACTTACAACCCTTGCCCTGAGAGCTGTGGGGGAGTTGTCATCCTCAAAGACCTAATTTCCAGAACTTAAAACTACGTTTAATAAAATGACTGTCTCAAAATTTTGATTGGATGTGTTTGGGAAAAAGGTGGGCGTCAGAGGGGGGTTAGTTGCCCTCAAATTACTTTTGACTATTAAAAAAGGCCCTTGCCCTTTGAATTTCCAATCAAATGAGTCTTTTTTTGAAGTTTCTACGACAAAGCCTTCTATGAAAACCATACAAGCCCCCAGGGTATAACTTAAAACCCTTGCCCTGAGGGTTGCGGTGGAGTGTCATCCTCAAAAACAAATTTTCTATCTGGATATCAACTACGCTGAACAAAATGGCTATCTCAAAATTTTGATTGCATGTGTTTGGGGGAATGATGGCCGTGAGGGGGGGGGGGGCATGCTAGTTGCCCTCCTATCACTTTCAACTATTAAAAAGGGCACTAACCCTTTGAATTTCCAATCGAATGAGCCTTTTTTGAAGTTTCTACGACAACGCCTTCTATAAAACCTTATATGCCCCCAGGGTATAACTTAAAACCCTTGCCTTGAGGGTTGTGGGGGAGTGTCCTCCTCAAAAACATATTTTCTATCTGAAAATCAACTACGCTGTACAAAATGGCTATCTCAAAATTTTGATTGGATGTGTTTTGGCGAATGATGGGCGTGGGGGGGGGGGGTGCCCTCCAATCACTTTCGACTATTAAAAGGGGCATTAGCCCTTTGAATTTCCAATCGAATGAGTCTGTTTTGAAGTTGTTACGACAACGCCTTCTATAAAAACCTTATATGCCCCCAGGGCATAACTTAAAACCCTTGCCCTGAGGGTTGTGAGGGAGTGTCCTCCTCAAAAATAAGTTTTCTATCTGGAAATCAACTACGCTGAATAAAATGGCTATCTCAAAATGTTGATTGGATGTGTTTGGGGGAATGATGGGCGTTGGGGGGGGGGGCTAGTTGCCCTCCAATCACTTTTGACTATTAAAAAGGGCACTAGAACTCTCAATTTCCAATCGAATGAGCCCCCTTTGAAGTTTCTACGACGACCCCTTCCATATGAAGGGCCTCTGGGAAAAAAAATTAATAATAATAAATAATAAAACATGGAGCCGTATGGCTTTTACTATAGGCAAAGCTACAGCGTTGCCTTGATGGAAGAAAAACGGTTTAAGTGAATTATACAGCGAAGATCTCTAATGACATCCATTAAACTCCCAAAATTAAACAAGACAAACATGCATTATTCCACCATTCTTTAATGGCAATTCTTTTAGTTTTGGTGACCTCGTTCTATTTCACTTTTTTTCAACGTTTTTTTTTTTTTTTTTTTTTTTTTTTTAGTAACTTCGTTCTATTTCACCATTTTCCAATGGTAATTATTTTTGTTTTGTTACTCCGTTCTGTTTCACCATTTTTAATGGTAACTATTTGTTCACTTCATAGTATTTCACCAATTTTTCATGACATTTTTCCATCTGTTAAAGAAACAGACCTGTTGTTCAAAAATTTTTTGGTGAAGTATCTGAAATATCTAATAAATCCCATGTATCCTATACTCCACAAAGGTATTATTGGTCATTATTATTAATTTTTTTTTACTTATATACATATACACAGAAGGAAAAGTTTTGGAAATTATTTCAGAGGAAATGATGGAGGCTACATTCTTTAAAAAAAAATTAAGTTCATAATAATTGAAAAAAAAAACTTTTTTTAGGTCGCACTTTTGGAATTTGGGTTCCTTATATAATCAGAAACTATGAGCAAAGAAAGAGGTTTTCCAAGGTACAGTTGAAATTTTTTCGCAACAATTCCTTACGAATTGTCCCTAAGATAACTTTTCTGGGGTCCCTAGCGGTTCATTTACGCTTATTAGGGTATTGTTTACTATGTACTAGTTGTATATCTGGAATTATTGGAGAGTAGAATAAAAGCATATTAGAAAACTAAAATAATAATTTACTACATTATTATAATTTATAATAATTAAAAACACATTTATTATATATTTTTGATACTAAACCTCATCATGATTTCATCACACTTGTTAGTGTGATGAAATCAGGCGTATTTTTCCTATTTTGATATTATCGTATTATATTGTAAAGTGTGCTCATCTTAGAATGGCACTGCCCACGGAGGGACAATGTTGGCCAAAAGCTGGCACTAAGTTTAATAAATAAACTAATAAGGCATCAAATAGCATCTTGTTCTGATTAGAACCGAAAAACCTTTCAGTGAGCCTTTAAAAATCACAAGACCTCCTGTCGTATGTATTTCTAAACACCCCCCCCCCCCCACTTCCTGTCTCAGGAGTTTCAACTGATAGTATTCATAGTTTTAAATCCACAAACTTGAAGAAAAAAGAACACTGTTTAGTTTTGTAATACATGGGAATAGTAATACATGTAATACATTACTTCCAAGCAAGGCCGTACCCGGGGGGGGGGGGGGAGGGTTAGGGGGTTTGACCCCCCCCCAAGTGTTTGCCTGACTTGTAAAAACGTAATAAAAAGTGATATAAACAAATTTTTAGCTTTTTTTGAGGTTTTTGTGTACCCCCCTCCCGAAAAAAAATTTTTGTGCAAAAACACCCCGAAAAAAAATCCTGGATACGGCCCTGCGTCCAAGTACTTCATGTAATACTACAAGTATATGTAATACATGAATTCTTAGTAATTCCTGTATTACATGTAATATTATACAATATTTCACGTAATACATGATGAAAAAAGAATACTATTTAGTTTTGTAATGCATATAATACATCTCTTCCTAGTACTTCATGTAATACAATACAGTACTAGGAAAAGAATTGCTTAGTTGTGTAATACCTGAGAATAATAGTAGTAGATTAATAAAACATCCTATCATAGCGTAAAATTACCTTTCCTCAGATAATAACAAAACTTTCTCCATCGAGCATAAAAAAAAGGAATAAGTAAAACAAAATTATGAAAATGTTGGCAAACCTCTCTTAGATGAATTCGAACTTCTCCATATAACGAAGAGGAATCCCAGCAAAAGAACAGCTACTATAAAGACAGCAACACAAGCCGATATCATCACAGGAAGTTTCTGATCTACAAAAATACATCAATGCATTACATTTTCAAACTAAAACAGTGAAGTATTATTTTATCTTATGGTTGCTAAATGTGTATTAGACAGGAGTTCATCTCGGGAGAGGGGGAAAGGAATAATAAAAATTTAGAGAAAATAGGTTAAACCATACAAAATTGAAGAAAAAACACAAATAACTGAAATTTCCGGCTGTAGTGCAGAGTCCAGAGCACCGACTCCCGTATTTGCCTTTGATAGGTATACATCAGACAGATATGTCTAATGTTTCAAGTTTTGAAGCTTCCTTGAGGTCTTTTTTCGGCTTCCCCTGAGACAAGCATTTTAGAATTTTTTCTTTAAACTCGCAAAGATATAATATTACTCTAAAAGCTCTAAACCCACAACAATTTGCGAAGATCAAGTAAATCTAAAAAACGTCCGCAATGGAAATAGGCCTATATCAATTTCCTGTACAGTCCAGTTTGAGACAGTATAAAATACTACTTAGTTAACTGTTTGCTTAGTAAGGTGCTCATAGGTGCTGCTACACTTGTAGGTGCTGCAGTATGGTGCTGCTACACTTGATAGTACACCAGCTCAGTGGACATGAAAATATAATGATCACTTAATATAGAAATAATAAACATTCACATGCATTACATGCAACTCGTCGTTTTTCGGTCGTTCTAACCGCGCCCCCGCTCTGTGCACTGTGGTAAAGATTCAGCAAAGCTAAAGAAAAGTAATTAAAAAAAAATAAAAAAAACAAATGGGAAAAAAAAATTACAATTTTCTCTTGAAGTCGTGATTATAAATATGAATAATTAACACAAATTAAACGTTTCATAAATACCTCAATAAAAACATTAATTAAAAATAGGAAATGATCTGTCATGAACTTGACCCAATAAGTACCAGTATCTCTCGGATATAAGCAAAAACACAAGATGTCTTTTTGGTGAAAAAATATTTTTCGAAAAAAAAAAATAAAAGAACCAGAAGATTGATTCTTTCTCATTTTAGACCTTTCGGTGCAACTTAAAAAACAAACACCCAGTGATCGATTTACACAAAAATATCAAACACCGATTAACACAAGGCGATTAAAAGGGGACGAACACAATAGAACCTTCTTCTTTTTTTTCTTTTTTTTGCTAAACGTAAAAAAAGCATCTTAGCATCTTACCGTTATGTACCATGTACATACATTAATCTTTTGGCAAGAAGGAGGGATTCTGACACTTCAGAAGGGGCTACAAGTTAAAAAAAAGCCAAAATATGGAAATTAAGCATAGAAAAAATATATAAAGTTCTTGAAAAATCGTGGAAATAAAAAGGTTTTCATTGGGGCACTGGTATCTTTTACAAGAAAGAACGAGAGAGAGAGACAAAAATGAGCGAAAGACCGGACCAACAAAATTACATTAAAAAAGAAGAGAAATACCGATAACAACAAAGAACGGCGTCCCAGAGACACGGCCATCAAAATTGGGATCATTCAGCTCCACTTCAACACTGTAATTGCCAACATCCAAATCCACTTCTGTATCAAATGTTATTATTCCTTTGTAATTATAAGCGAATGTTTTCGGATTCCTAACATCAACAAGAAACGTCTTCAAAGTGTCCTTGAAGTTATTTTCCCATCTAATGATCCGGACTGTGTATAAATCAACTCCCAGTAGGGTTTGAAATGAAACAACCGGCTTTGGAAGAGAGTTGAAATGGAGATAAATAAAGATTTCTTGGAATTGAAGCTCCGCTTCTGTATCTGAAATGAAAAGATAAATTTATGTAGTTTAATAAAAGACTGTGACGATCCTGAGCAACCCGGATACCCCAAAATTTTGATTAGTGTTGAGGGGCCTGTAGTGGGTTGAGTCACCCCTTGAAGCATAGTTTTTTGACTTTTAGACTATTTTAACTGAATGACTATCTCAAATTTTGATCTGATATATTTGGGGAGGGTGGTTGAATAAGCCACAGGAGAGTTGCTTCTTTCCCTCTAATAGCTTTTCAATACTCTCCTGAGCATGCTCTGAATTCATTCCGGTGCTGTGGGGGGCATTGTTTACCCGGATGCACCGTTATTTGACCTTTTGACTTTTTTGAACAAAATATCTAATTCAAATCTCAACCAGATTTGAGGGGGGAGGGGTTAGATAATCAGGGTGAGGGGACTGCCTTCCTATCACTTTTCAACATCCGATCCATTGAAATTTTTAACTTAATACCCTCAGCCATTCCTGATATATTGCAGATACGCCCTTTTGACAACCAGCATGCACTTATTGTGGTTTATGTTTTCAACACCCCTAAACATTTCCTGAAAGTTTCACCCTAATACCCAAGGATCAAACATGCCTCCCTTTATAAAAAGAACAAACCCAATTGTAAAACAATGGCTAACTTGCAGAACTTACGGTCCTTACCCTCAAAACACTTTTCCACATCCCCCTCAACATGTCCTAACAGTTTCAACTTGATTGAAGTTTGGTTTGGCTGAAGGCCAAACCGATACCGAGTCCGGTCCAAGAGAAAAATTTGGTCAAAGTGATCAAAGACTTGAAAGCCTAATTAGAGTAAGCCAAGATAGATGCTTAATAAAGCATCTTCTCTTATCTTAATATACCTTTTGGACCTCACCGACCCTACTGTCCAGCTTACGGATTACTCTACCCTCTGCGCTATTATACCTCAGTTTGCAAAAAAGGACAAGGACCCGACCACTTGCCTAATATAGCATGCTCAAAGAACAAAATACTTAGATGAATCCAATTCAGTGGCCAAAAAATAACATAAAGACTCTCCACGTGTCTCTTGCTGCAATGTAACTTAGCTTTTTATAAGATCTAGTGTATTTCAAAGAGTATTGGCAACTTATAAAAGTGGAAACTGGCGCTGACCTTGATTTAAAAAAAGATAATAAATTGTCAACGCCATCTAGCGTCTGGCGACATATGGCATTTTTTCAAGGTTTGCAGTCGTTTTTGTGTCAGGAACTGAGATTAGACACTTACTACTGCCTTAATTTTACCAATTACACTAATTAAAGCAGTTATTCTTAGTATTGCACTGAAAAATGTCAAATGTCGCTCCACAATAGATGGCGTCGGTGGATTTTGTTTTTGTCGACACTAGTTTCAGTTTCCACTCTAATTTTTGGTTTATTTTACTAATTAAATTTAGTTAAAACATCTACCCTTACAATCAGCGGCCGATCCAGGGGGGAGGCGAGGGGGCGCCTCCCCTAACGTAGAATGAAGTAGTGTAATTTACTTAATTAACGCAAGTTAGCGTTAATTAAAAATGCTCCTAACGCAAGTTTATCGGATCAATCTATTTCCCCCCCCCTAAAAAAATCCTGGATCCGCCCCTGCTTATAATCTGCGCAGGGAAATATTGGGTCTCATTATTTATAAACAATAGTCTTCAGTAGTTGACAACATTTTACATCACACATTACGAAAGGGACCAGTAATTCTCTAGACATAAAAAAAGGAGAAAGCAAACGACTGTACCGAGTTTAATAGCAGGATTAACTGTAAATGTTACGCCATGGTAAAAGTCACAATAGGCGTGTAAGCAGGGAGAGGGGTGGGGGCTTTCAAACCACCCAAATCCAATGACTTTCACCAGTTTTTGTGTAATCTCCTTTAAATTCAATTTAATTCGTCCGGTTATTTGTCTGTCTATAGGTAAAGATCGCTTTTATTGGTCTACTAAAATAGGTATACCTGCAAACCAATGAAATTAAAGCACACTTTTTAGCATAGCAGATCAAGCTGATTAAAAACACGAAACAAAGAGAGTACGTGCCTGCCCCTGATTCTCATGACTTTCCCTATGTTTTCGTTCTAGTCTTTAATAACAACTTCAAGTTATATTGCTGTTTGGACGAATCAGAAAGCCACCCCCCTCCCAATATGAATTCATCGACACATGTATGTTCATAACATTTTAGCCAAGGGCGAATCTACAGCATTTTCATGGGGGGAGGGGGCAAGAGGGGTCCGCATCTGGATAGTTAAGGGGCATGGGCTATATAATAATTTTCTCTCCACATTATCGGGGGGGGGGGGTGGCAACTGCCTCCCTTGCCCTCCCAAACGACGCCCCTGCAGTAGCATACTAAGAGGGATAGACGATGGGTACCTAACCACCTCCAGAGACATATTTAGTTAAAATAGTTTTTATCTGCAACATGGATAAAATAAGTGAACGATGGGGGGGTGGGCTGACCTCAGAATTTCAAAAAGACACCTTCTATTAAATGTCACGTACTTTAAGTATGCAAATAAAGGGACGTAGAATTTACTTGAGAAGTTTTTTGGAAGCTGCTCATCTTTTACCTTACATCTTCAATACTTTCATTTAAACCCACTGTTGTTACATTTTTTTCGCATAATAAGTCAGAAAATGAGATCACTCCTCAAACAGGGCTTGACCATGTGAACGTATATTTCTATTGTCCATAAAAAAACACACGAGTTTATTCATGAAGTAAACATAAGAGGTTAAAATATAAAACATACACAAAACAACACAAACAAAGGCGGAAACTAGTAATCCACCATTGTTTGAGGGAAAAATATCAAACTAATCCAAGGGTGCATCCAGGTGGGGAAGGGAGGCTTCTGGGTTTGACACCCCTCCCCGAAAGTTTTGTCCGACTCGTAAAAACTTAACAAAACGGCATATAAACAACTTTTAATACTTTTCTTGTACCCCCCTTCCCAGAAAAAATTCTGGATACACCCTTAGATTGATCAGATCTTTTGAAAAACCTTTCACGACGACTCTCAGCTGCAGTCAGACGTTCAGTCAAACCCTAAGTGGCGATCAGCTGCCTGCTTCTGGACCATATAAAGTGGACTCCCAAGATAAATTTAGCATATATTAAATACATAGACTCGATCATATTTTCGTGCGTGCTCATAATTGTACTCCAAAAAGAGGAAGAGTAGGGACATGCGGAAGAGCTATGGAGTTGTAAACCCTGGCTAGTATACACCTGTTGTATCAAATTTTGCAACAAACAAGAAGTCCAAATGGTTTTCCCGATATTTCACTGAGATTCGTCAGCAGAAGTGAGGGTGTTGGTTTGACAGTGGTACGGAGTGGAAGACGAAGACGCTTTACACTTGCAGATGGGAATGCAGTTTGTTTTCATAGTTACATTCTTTCAAACATAGCTTGAGAATGGCCAAAAATAACAATGTTCCTCGTAGATGCGTTGAAAGAAATGCCAATTTTTCCATATTTGTGTCTAAGTACAACACAAATCTCCTCAATTGATGACAGTGTTCGGTTAACGTTTAAATATCGTTGCCATAGTTTAGCAAAGAGACGTCCAGACCCCCTGAATATGCAACTCATCGTAACTTTATTCTGTGCTTTTAGAATACCATAATTATGAAGAATTGATGACGACATATCTCCTTGGTGGACACCCTTCCACACTAATCAAAGCTTTACGTGATACGAAGCCATTCCGAGTAGGTACTTTTATAATAGTTTTCTGCCGGGCATATCAAAACATATTATGACCTGGAATTTTCATGCAACATAACAGCTAAGGGTGGACGCCAGAGTCGATGGTGCGAGAAACATCAAGTACAGGAGAACCAAGTTACTGTCGTTTTTCTCTGCTTCAAAAATAATATTAACAGTTATAGAGTGGACATTTTCCCGGTCATGACTAACCTTAAAACCAAACTGATTGTCCACTTTAAATCATGCAGCGTTTACACCATCAATTACTAGTAGCTTACGCAATACTAATGAAAGGGTTATGGTCACAAGTTAACTACAGTATTGGATTTCTTTTCCCCTTTTCACCGCAAGAGTAACTACACCAACACACAAAACATCAGGTATCGCATTGGTGCTGAAAACAATCTGGTAGTGTAGCTGAAGATACGTTATCAGTTTGTCACTCCCATGTTTCAAACAAAGGCGGATCTAGACCAAAATCTTGGGGGGGGGGGCAATGTGACAAGGGCACCAATAATTACCCAAATTGACAAGTTTATTTAAAAAAAGGAGAAAAACGGAATGAGGGCGCCAGAAAAATCTTGGGGGGAGGAAGGGTCCCGCTAGCTCTCCCCTGGATCCACCCCTGGTTTCAAATGTCACTTGAAAACATGGTTTCATTCAACCCCACCAATCGAAGCCACAATTTATGCCAAAGCGAAACCCAAATACTCGGATACCTGTAATTTTACAGATGTAAACTATTGAAAACAAACACTGTTTTTCCAGAAGCTCAAAAATCGTACTTCCCCTCTTCTGTTAAATTATGAAAACACTAGGAACACCCTTCCGTTTTGGGTATGAGAAAAGTGTCATGTAATGTCTATTAAAAAAATTTAGTCTTGCCTAAATAGATATTTGACATTCATAAATAACCTAAGATAAAAAAAATAGACCGTATGAAAAACATGACTTCTTTCGCTTGACGAAGTAATCAGGTTTTAAAAATTAAAAAGATTAGTAAATTTTAACCAGCTTTTCATAAAATGGGCTACAAAAACTACTCATTTACCAACTAGAGATGGACAACCAGTAAAAAAAAATAATTATATAATTATAATAATTGAGGGATAAAAAAAAATATGATCGAATTTTTAAATCCAGCATAAAAAACTGCATTAAAAATATATCCTAAACAAACAGTACAAAAAACATACAAGTTCTTAAAAAAAAAACAGATCTTAATTTTTTTTTTTCGTGTAACCATGGTTGGTGGAAAGATTCTGCCTACATTTTAATTTTTCACAGGGACTCGTAGACATTATAGGAACAAAATTCTCTGGGGGTTCAACTTCTCTATGAAGTTTATTTTTCTTAGGTTTCACATTATGACGTGCAACAATTACCATAAAAAGTAAAAGCACACTTGAGTCTGAATTTTCAGAGTTTGAGCCAAGGGAATTAAAATTAGACAGAAACCCAAGGTTCACTTGCGAAAAATCGAAAAGTATGACATATTTTTAAATGCACGATTAATTTCTCATCGACGTCTGTAAAAACGATTGCTGTGCTGGTTCTTTATCTTTCTTCCTCTCTTCAACTTTCATTCTTTCTATGGATTTTTCTATGCCCTTTTCTACTTTACTTTCTTATTTTTACTTTCTTTACTTTCTTACTTTCTATGCCCTTTCCTACTTTTTTTTTTAATGAGTTTGATGGCTCCCATCTTAGACAACTGTGAGCATTTTCATTGTCCATTGCTACACAAGTATATCATTTGGACAGTTTCTACATTGAGGACATTATTAGATTTAGGTCTTCCCACGTCAAGCGAGGCATAAGGCAGCATTGATAAACCTCACATTCAGCCAATCTTGTGCCAGGGACCAGAACTCGTTCAGTGTAATTCGAAGACTTGTTGCGCCTTTCTCCGAGAAATGACCTACTAAGTTGTGCTGTCTTCCCCTTCTTCGAAGACTGGGTAGAGTTCAACCTCACACATCTCGTTCAAAGCATCATTCATTCGTGCGGATCGTATGCCCCAAGTACCTCCATCTCCCCATTCTGATCTCGTTGCTGATCAGTGGTTGTTCATTACCTACCCTTATCTGGGCATTCGTTACTCTGTCAATCCAAAGAATGCGGCAAAACAATCAAACTGCACATAAAAGATGACATCACAATTCACTGTTAGCCAAACCCAAGGCCGTATCCAGGGAGGGTTAGGGGGTTTGACTCCCCCGCCAAAAAAAAAAAATATATATATATATATATATATACATATATATATATATATATATATATATATATATATATATATATATATATATATATATATATATATATATATATATATATATATATATATATATATATATATATATATATATATATATATATATATATAAATATATATATATATATATATATATATATATATACCGTATTGTAGATTATACCATAAATTATACCATATTGTAGAGAAAAAAAAACTTAACAACATATCTAAAGTTGCACATTCTAGATAGACGCAAAACGAGTTTTTTTTTGCTTTTCGAGTAATTTTTTTCAGTTTTTTTTCAAAAAAAATAACTATTAATAAATATCCGTTTTTCTGTTCGTGAAGGGCCGCCCTGGTATAAAATACATAGCTGAGCCCAATACTGAAAACCAGTTTGGTGTCGAGTACATCAGAAAAAAAGTTTCATAATCATCAATGCTGAATTTTAAACTTTTCATTGTTGTGACCTCTTTCTCACCATACTATCAGGATTCTGACATTAAATGATGACCTGAGCCCAAAAATTAAATTAACCTGATGTAATATCTACTAGAAAACCCGTTTCATATTCATCAAAATTCACTTTTTTATTTTCATTTGAAAAGTCTCTTTTAGCACTTATTGTCCACCAATTCATCCATTGTTGGTAAAAAAAATAAGTGGGCTGACAAATTATGGTTGGCTCGTTTAGAAGACCAGTTAACGCACTGAAGGCAGGTACACCACTTTCATTACCTTCGTATGCAATAAATTATATCGTCCCACGCTCTGTCCAAGTGATTTCCCGGATAAATCCGTAAGCTAAAAAGTCACAATTGAAAATAACCCCGAGCAATCATTTTTTAAGTCACGTTAATGCCCATGTCAGATATCTGGCCATCTATAGATAAAAAAGTCATTTGATGTATCTGCCACCCAACAAGCTAAAAAAGTTTCACTGCGAATGTTCTTCTTTCCCATTGACTTGATATTTAAAGGTAAGAGATCATTTTTGTTTGCGTCATCATTTCAACCAAAGATCTACAGTCTGAAATGGTAAACTAATGTATCTAACTGTATGTAGTAAAATTCTTGGAAATCTATATCAAAGAAGTATTTTATAAGAAATAGCGGGATTCGTGGATAGAAAGATACTGGAACTGCTCCAGTACAGAACCTTGAAACTGTGGTTCCAATGCTCCGATATGGTATCCGTACTGCGAAATTTCTTAGGAGCCGAACGATCTGGGTCATGAGATCTCCAATTAAAATACACCTCTGACATGCTACCTTATCTGGTGGCATCTGGGCACAACAATTACACAAGATCCTGCCAGCTTTACATCCAGTGAATGGTCAAGCTCCAAAAAACCCTACCTGTTGTTTATCAAGCATTCCGGAACTGGATGGATATAATCATATGTTCTGATAGATTCTGGGCTGAACTCTTCATGGATAATGTCAGTGAGCAGGAGCTTATGCGCTGTTTCATAATGGCTGGTGGTCTTACTGAGGGAAGTGGTTTGAACAAGGTTCAAAGGTCTTTATGGGTTGTGTTTCGACCTGTCTGCTCTGTACGAAATCTTCTGATGGAGAGTATGTCACAGGTTTTCTATGGGACTAGTGAAGAACATAAGGAAACGTCCGAGCCGAGGCAGCTAAGAGACTGTAAAGACACCCCAGGTGTCAAGTGCAGGTGTCAAGTGGAGATCCTGATTCTGAACTTAAAGCCATGGAATGGGACTGGAAAAATGAAGATGACTTCTTGTATCCATTGACTACTGATGTTCCACCAGCCCCTCGCCTGCTTCTGAAAATTGTGATGTGCTCCTGTCAACTGGAATATAAGTCAACAAGATGTAGCTGCTTTAAAAACGGCTTAGCTTGCGCTGCAGCGTTTAAAACGTGCAAAGGGACGGTATGTTCTAACTCTCCAAGAATCGAAAGCTATAACGAAGAGGAAAACGTCGAAGCTTAGATATCTGAATCAAAAGAATAAGTTGTGAATAGTAGTCGGAGTTTGAGTCTGTCTTTCAAATGCTCATCAAGTTGATTCGACAATTTTATCAGTTGTCCAATCAGTACTTATCAGTTGTTTTATCAGTAGACTAGTCAGTGTGTTGATAATAGTTTATTCTAAGAGGGATTTTAAATGTCGGCTGCTGAAAACTAGTTTCAAGATGATTTCCCTTTTCTAATATTTTATGTTTTAATAAGCATGTTGTAATCACTTTTATTTAGGCCGACCCATCAGGTGATGGAACCAGCGACGATCAGATTCAGGCTAACTAATTATTAGATCTCAAAACCGACAATTTAGCCAGGGAAAGATGGTCTGGTAAAAAAAAAATGCGGGTCACGACGACGAGAAGCGTACAAGTCTCATATCGATGATAATGAAACTTTTTATATATCGTACACCAAATTTGACTCCATTTTCGCATTCATCTCGTCTTTTTACATCGGAATAATAATTCACTTCGAGAAAAAGGAACAATTACCGGAACTTAATTTTTTTGTTAAGAAAGTGAGAAAACTGACACGATACGCAAAAAAAACGTAGTTTTGCATCGACCTAGAATGTGCAACTTCGGATATGTTGTTTAGATTTTTCTTTCTCTACAACATGGTGTAAAAATCATTTTTATTGCAATTTGTTTTTACCAAAAATCAACGAATTGGTGGACAGTAAGTGCTAAAAGAAACATGTCAAATGAAAATAAAAAAGTGCATATTGAAGAATATGAAACGGGTTTTCTAGTAAACACTACATCAGGTTAATTTGATTTTTTGGCTCAACTCATCATTTTATGTCAGAAAAGTTGCCTTCTGATAGTATATGGTGAAAAAGAGGTCACAACGATGAGAAGGGTAAAATCACATATTGATGATTATGAATAAATTCTTAGACCACACTGGCTATACATGACAAATGAAACTCAGAGGGGAAAGAAAAGTGTCTGTTCTGTCTTTGTCGGGTAAACTTCGAAAGGTTAGATTTTCGTTTTTTTTTCTTTTTTGTTTGGCACTGAGGACGACTTGGCGGAGGTCCTTGTCGAAATATTTGCTTATTTCTTCTTCTTCATGGTTTTCCACTAACTGACAAAATCCTCGTTTTTTCACCTTTTTTGATTTTATTTTTCATTTTGTTATTTTCTTTCCTCTCTGAGTTTCATTTGATGATCATGAAACTTTTTTCTGGTAAATTGTACATCAAATTTACTTTCATTTTCGGGCTAAGCTCTTCATGCTGCATCGGGATGATCATTCATATACAGAAAAACGAACATTTACCTACAGTTTATTTTTTTTAGAAAAAAAATAAAAAATTGACAAGAAAAGCAAAAAAAAAAACTTGTTTTGCGTTGACCTAGAAATTGCAATTTTGGATATGTTGTTAAGCTTTTTTCTATCTACAACATGTTGTAAAAATCATTTCTGTTGCAATTTGTTTCGGGTCAAACTCTAGTTTATAAATTGGGTAATAGAGTTACGGTTGAAGGTAACTGAATAACATTCCTAGTTACCGATGGTCCACGAATCCTAAGGTTACTATCCCGCTGGCCGTGTTCAATATCTTTTCTTGAACTTCATCTTGTAATGGTTTTAAGTCCTTTTATGCATTAAAAGATTTTTTTTTCCTAAGGTCCAATGCTCAGGACTGAAATCTCTAGATCTTGAAAACATTCTAAGGAGTAGTTACTTTAGCCCAGTTCCGAAGCGAAAAAGATACATTTTTACAATAGTTTTTAGTTTCTACAGGAGGGTTCCTTAGAATTAATTGCAAGAGGAAATCAAAATAAAAGCAATATACAATGAAAAAAAAAATGCTAAAAAAGAAAGCACTCCCTGTGTTACTCCCTGTGCACTCCCTGTGTTACTCCCTGTGCACTCCCTGTGTGTCTCGAATGGTATATCACTAGATTCTAATGACCCAACACCTGGCAGGTTAGGTCATTTTATTGTAAATTTACCATGAAACACTGTCAGTGGAACCTAAGCCAACCTTATCTACCCAAGCCAACATACCCACAGCTAACTACCCAAGAACATGCCATCAGCGAAACCCAAGCCAACCTTCTCTACCTGAGACATGTTCCAAGTGGACTTCATGCAGTACCATCCAGGCAAAGGGACTATACACAATCATAAATAAAAAATAATAATAAAAGGTACTTACTTAGTCGGTTTTCTTGCGGCACAATGAATACATATCTGCCGCTCTTCCCGTCAACGAAGAAATCGAGAGCAAATTCAACACTCGAATATGTGTGGTTATGGAAGAGACAGTCAAACCAAACTGGTGAGTCTTGGAACGTAATTGCCAGTTCGTCCAGCATAAATCTTCTACAAAAACGAAACTCCTTTTTGTCCAAGCGCTGAAATCGCAGATGTGTAACTGAAAAGAAAAAAGCGGTTTATTAAGATAAAAAAAAACTTAGTTTCATAAGCGCAAAAGCGATCAGATAATTTCCTCATAAGAGGATTGGAGGAAGGGTGTCGTTGTTTGAAAAATAATTAAGGCCAAACTTTTCAACCATTATTATTTTAGCATGTTTCTTCTTCCTTTCTTAGGGGGGGGATAGATCCTTTGATGATTTTTAAGGGGATATTAGCCTCTTGCATAGAGGCAAGCACAAGTTCAAAAAAGCTGTAATTATAGCTTCTCAAATCATCTAATAGCCGAGTCAGAGTTGCGTGAGGGGAATCTGTACAAAAACGCACATTTCCTAAAACAATTTTTTCGCTAGAAAGTATCTCCTACAAACATCTTGTCCTCCAGACACCTCTGTAGATATTATTGCTGGGATTCATACTTAACAGATCATCGGGCTCGGTTTTTAGCAAGAACTCCGAGTATTTACCGCCAGGAGGGGGGGATTTTCGGCGGAGGATACCAATCGCGGGGGTTATTTTCTGCAGGTGGGGTAAACGACGGCTACCCGTTTCGTGACGTGGTAGCGTTGCAGCTTAGGACCGAAATTAGCTTTGACGAGCTGCACAGGGCACCATCGCAAGGCCACCACGCTCATCTGATATCAATGGATTTCCTGTTTTGATGTGTAGTCAAGAACAAGATTTATGAGAAAAATCCCCACATAGTTAATAATTTGAAAAACTTGATTTCTTATACATTCCCTGAAATTGGTAGAGATCAGAATTTATTAAATCAGATTTGAACATTGTTAGTAGAATGGCCCCTATTGACACGATCCCTCACCCCTGCTGCCATCTACAATTTAGTTTAATGCTGACGGGACATAATTTATTCAAGGATTATCGATCTGTTGTTGTTTGGCCACGTGTAATAAAATGAGGGGTGATTTACATACTCGGCGGGGAAATTATTGATTCACCAAGGGGGAATTAATAAACATTATGGCTTCTTTAATCTTAGGTCTGAGGGATAAACGTTCTTTAGGTCAGAGAGAAAAATTAATATTCTATTTTTAAATAGGGCTTCATCGATCTTTAGTGTCAGGAATTATAAATGACATCACTTGGTATCTTTTAATTATGCTGGAGTCTAAAGAGTTTGAAATTCTATTTTTAAATACGGCTTCATTGATTTACATAATCGGCTGTGAAATTATTGATTCACGAAGTGTTAATTAAGAAATATAAGGGCATCTTTAATCTTAGGTCTGAGAGATAAACGTTCATTATGTCAGAGAGAAAAATATATATTCTTTTTTTAAATAGGGCTTCATTGATCGTTAGTGTCAGGAATTATAAATGACATCACTTGTTATCTTGGAATTATATGGGAGTCTAAAGAGATAGAAATTCTATTTTTAAATACGGCTTCACGGAGCTTTAAGTCGGAGAGATAAATTGATATTCTAACGAAACCTTAATAGTTTACCTAGGAAAATTTATGAGATGAAGAGATTAACGTAGGAAAGGGTTTCCTAGACATTTGAAATGTGACAGCACAGAGATGCCAAAAAACAAAGGGAACACACAGAAATTACTTTTAGGGGATTATTTGGGCGAAACGGTTTTAGACAGCTTATGGAATTATTTCGGCGAAACCGTTAGAGACGATGATTTAAAAGATGATTTAAAAGAAGATTTTAGAAGAGGTTTTGAGTGTGGTCGTTATAATACACAAGTTACATTTTAACAGTGTTGTGAGGTCCCCTACCCTAAGCTCCCAAAGGGCCACCGGCGCCCCCCAAGCCCCACCCCAGACCCCCAAAGGCCTTTCCCGGGCCCCCAAAGGCCCATCGAGCTCCCAAAAGACCAACGGGGTCCCAAAGGCCCACCACCGGTCCCCAAAGGTCCCCCCGGCTCCCAACTGGCCCCCGGACCCCAAAGGCCCTACCCCGGCCCCCAAAGGTCCACCGGGCTCCCAAAGCACCAATCGGTCCTCAAGTGCCCCCCAGACCCCCAAAGGCCCTCCCTGTGCCCCAAAGGCCCCCCCGGTCCCCCCGGGCCAGGAAAGCGCCGCGGGGGAAGCGCCGCCGGGATGGGCCGTGGGCCAGGAAAGTGCCGCCGGGTGTGCCGCAGGGATGCATCGCGGGTCAGGAAAGCGCCGTAGGATGTGCCGCAGGGATGCGCACCGGGTCAGGAAAGCGCCACAGGGGATGCGCCGCAGGAAAGCGCCGCAGGATGCACCGCAGGGATGCACCACAAAAAAAAGTAAACTCAAAAGTAAAAATTTCGAAATTTTATCCCCCAAACGCCCACCTCAGACCCCCAAAGGCCCACCCCTGGTCCGCCAAGGTCACCCGGGCTCCCCAAGGGCCCCCCGGCCCCCCCCGGGGCCCCCGAACACCCGCCCTGGGCCCCCCAAAGAGTCCCCTCTCCATTTTTTTTAATACTTTTTTATGGCTTTATTATATCTTTTTTGAACAAGTTCCATTCATAATGTCATTCCTTAACCCATTTTCCAACCTCAAAGAGTCCCCTCTCCACTTCGTTAATACTTGCTTGAATTTTTTAACATTGTATTTTTTTTACTTTTTTATGTATCCTGAAATGGTATGAAATATGCTTACAGCTCTACCAATCCTACTCTTTACTTGTTCATGGACACGACATGGCTTTCCTACTGGTACTCTATGGCAGGTTATCGACACTACCTAGTTTATTGCATGCATTAAATCAGCATTTCTTACGCAGTGGAAGGATAAACACACAATTCATATGTGTAATAAAGTGAGGATGAATTATTCGACGAACGTGTGTGCACATGATAAAATCATTGTCGTATTGAATGCTGACAAGGAGAAATACCTGAACTATGAAACGAGTGCAAGCGGTAACACTATTGGAAATGTATGCATGCGTTGTCATGACAGCGATAAGTTAGATTTCTTTGGAGTACCCAAGAATTTCAATCGTGTAAACGGTGGATATGCAAGAGTATCATTACCAGAGAAATTAGTGCTCAAAGAGAATGCAAACTTAAAAATAATTGTCGATGATCGGGGACAACTCCTTGCTAGGGTTTCTGGTAACACATTACCTGTTGATAAATCATATCGTCATCTTTTTGGTATTCGCATTTTAAATAGAACAAGAAGGAGAAGACAGGCATACTCCTGAAATAATGTCATTAATCATATCTTGTCAACATGCCATAACTGCAATATATGCAAAAAAGTATGACAATATCTAGTGAAATCAAAGGCCGAATAAAAAGGACATTAGCAGACAATATCATCAATGAATATAAAGATGAACTGATTGAAAGTGAAGCGCACGTGTACTAATAATGTGTAATAATGCATTTAACGTATTTATATATTAATATTCTACATCTCATTATTTCATTAAAAATATTTTATGCATTATTTTGTTAAGTGTTAATTATTTTAGTGTATTCTAGAACGTCAAACGCTCAGAATATCTATTAAAAAGATCAGAGATGAAAGAAAAAGAATTTTTAGAGATAAAGATACTACTAGCAGGCTCAATGTTTCATAGAAGATAGAAAAGTTCAAGATCTCTTCTGAATTTTATCAAAGAACACAATTCACTTGTAATTTCACCAGAGAAAATAAAAGTCTTCCACTTCAGTTTTGAGTTCACCGAGACATAAGAAATTTAAAGTACACTTCTAAATTTTTCTGTATAAGATAGAAAAAGTTATGCTATGATTATGATTATTATCCATGGAGATAAAAAGTTCCACTATAATTCTAAATTTTTATAAATTCAAGTCCGACCTTTCTCAGAGTCAAATTTAAAGTTATGTTCAAAATATTTTACTGGAAGACGAAAAGTTCAACTTCGATTCTGAAATTTTCTCAATGAAAATGAAATAAGCTATAGATCATTTCTATTTTCCCAAAATAATATAAAAATTTTCCACTTCAGTTCAGACAGATGAAAAAATTTAAAATACTGTTCCAAATTTTTCATAGAAGATAGAAAAGTTCAAGATCTCTTCTGAATTTTATCAATGAAAATGAAATAAGTTACTGATCAATTCTAATTTCACCAGAAGAGAACTTGAACTTTTTCCTTCCTTCTATCCGTTTATGCGTCCATTGCGTAAAAAATACTGATGGAATGAATGCTATACTCTAGGTGATTCTATTGAACTTTAAGTGTTTCCCTTGGTAAGCGACTAGTAAGTTCTATAAATAAGCGACGGGAATGATTTTCCTAACTGTCACCAAAATTCATGCAAATTCAGTATACATAAAAAGTTAAAAAAATACCATGTTAAAAAATTCAAGAAAGTATTTACGAATTGGGGAGGGGACTCTTTGAGGTTGGAAATGGGTTTAGGAATGACATTATGAATGGAACTTGTTCAGAAAAGATATAATAAACCCATAAAAAAAAGTATTAAAAAAAAATGGAAAGGGGACTCTTTGGGGCCCATGGAGGGTGTTTGGGGGACCCTTGGGGGGCCGGTTGGCCCTTGGGGAGCCCGGGGGACCTTTGAGGACCAGAGGGCCTTCGGGGGACTGAGGAGGTCGTTTGGGGGAGAAAGTTTCGAATTTTTACTATTTAGTTTACTTTTTTTTGCGGCGCATCCCTGCGGCACATCCCCCGAAGCACGTCCCTGCGGTGCAACCCTGCGGCGCATCCCCCGCGGCACGTTTTTGACCCATGGTACATCCCTGCGGCACATCCTGCGGTACTTTCCTGACCCGCTGCGCATCCCTGTGGCACATCCTGTGGCGCTTTCCTGGCCCACGGCGCATCCCGGTGGCGCATCCCCAGCGGCGCTTTCCTGGCCCGGGGGGACCTTGGGGGACCGGGGGGGGCCTTTGGGGCACAGGGAGGGCCTTTGGGGGTCTGGGGGGCACTTGCGGACCTTTGGGTCATTGGGGAGCCCGGGGGACCTTGGGGGGCGAGGGGAGGGTCTTTGGGGGTCCGGGGGGCCAGTTGGGAGCCTGGTGGACATTTGGGGACCAGTGGAGGGCCTTTGGGACCCCGTTGGTCGTTTGGAAGCTCGATGGGCCTTGAGGGGGCCGGGGAAGGGCCTGGGGGGGGCTGGGGTGGGGCTTTGGGGGCGCCGGTGGCCCTTTGGGAGCTTGGGGTAGGGGACCTCACAACACTGTTAAAATGGAACTTGTGTATTATAACGACCACATTCAAAACCTCTTCTAAAATCTTCTTTTAAATCATCTTTTAAATCATCGTCTCTAACGGTTTCACCGAAATAATTCCATAAGCTGTCTAAAACCGTTTCGCCCAAATAATCCCCTAAAAGTAATTTCTGTGTGTTCCTTTTGTTTTTTGGCATCTCTGTGCTTTCACATTTCAAATTTCTAGGAAACCCTTTCCTACGTTTATCTCTTCATCTCATAAATTTTCCTAGCTAAACTATTAAGGTTTCGTTAGAATATCAATTTATCTCTCCGACTTAAAGCTCCGTGAAGCCGTATTTAAAAATAGAATTTCTATCTCTTTAGACTCCCACCTAATTCCAAGATAACAAGTGATGTCATTTATAATTCCTGACACTAACGATCAATGAAGCCCTATTTAAAAATAGAATATTAATTTTTCTCTCTGACCTAAAGAACGTTTATCCCTCAGACCTAAGATTAAAGATGCTACAATATTTCTTAATTCCCCCATCGTTAATCAATAATTTCCCCTACGATTATGTAAATCAAAGAAGCCGTATTTAAATCTAGCCAATCAAACTCATTAGACTCCCTCATAATTAAAAGATACCAAGTGATGCAAGTTATAACTCCTGACACCAAAGATCAATGAAGCCCTATTTAAAAATAGAATATTAATTTTTCTCTCTGACCTAAAGAACGTTTATCCCTCAGACCTAAGATTAATGAAGCCTTAGTGTTTCTTAATTTCCCCTTCGTGAATCAATAATTTTCCCGCCGATTATGTAAATCACCCCTCATGTCATTACACGTGACCAAACGACAACAGATCGATAATCCTTGAATAAATTATGTCCCGTCAGCATTAAACTAAATTGTAGGTGGCAGCAGGGGTGAGGGATCGTGTCAATAGGGGCCATTCTACTATTGTTGCAAGGTTCAAGGGGGCACTTTGAGCACTTGAGAGATTAAATATTCGCTCTAAATATATAATATTTAAATATATTTAAGTTTACAAAATTTCCAACTTTATATAAAAGGAAAAATATTTGGGTGTCAAATGCGCCTCCACTATTCCCACATTCACGCGGAAATCCGAAAATTCTTTGATTTTTAAGAATGAAAATTGAGTTCTCCAAATCCTGTAAATCCCCCCTCCCCAAAATCTTCCAGAAAATCAAATTCCGTCACTCATTAAAAATCAAAAGTTTACTCAGAAACTCGCATTTCCCAGAGGATTGCAGTAGAAGGAATCGGCGTCAGGACTGTGGAATCTCACAGCATTTTTTCGGACATCCTCGGAGTAACAATGAACTAAGTTCTTGTTCAGTAGGAGAATAATCATTGGTGCCCTAACTGTAAGGCCCTGACTAGGGGGAAAAACTTAGTCATGATTGGGACTCACGATTGCATGCTTAAGCTTCACATAAAATTTTAACTCCAATCCAATACTTTAGTTCTTAAGCAAAAAGGACAAACGAAACCTTATAAATATTCCAAAAATTAACATGTAGCCTATTATTACGATGGTATCAAGTAAAAGGGAACAGATATCAATTAAAAAAAAAGATTTGAAAAAAAAACATCAGGCGATGTTAAACCCACTACGACATACAGATGTGCTATTATTGAAGCCAAACTAAAAATAACCTTCTAGAAACGTATATAATTAATTTGAACTTCAAACTTACGATGGGCTTCCCAGAATACATGGCGTTGATAAAGTCCACAAGGAGAATATTAGAGAAAATTTCCAAAAACAGTTGGATCTGGAAGTGGAAAGTTTATAATCTGACAGTGTAAATGTAGAGGATGGATGAAATCATTTTAAGAAAATAGCTTGCGAAGTAGCAGGAGATGTCTTCGGAAGGAAAGATAGAAACATAGCTAGGAATATCAGCGAAAGCGCCTTTAAGACTTGTAGAAGAAGCAAGGGGTGTGTACAAGAAGTTTCTTGGTGATAGATAATACGAGAATAAGAGGAAAGTAATGGAAGTACGGAAGGCATTAAAGTACGAATTATTTTAAATCCACATGTAAACTTTTAAATACACACTGTCTAATGCTGCCTAAACCTGGTGTCTAAACTTCATATCATTTATTTTTTATTTTAGGCTTAAAGCGATCAGAAAAACAACAAGGAGCATAGCTGTCCCAGGGGTGGATCCAGGATTTTTCTTTTGGGGGAGGGGGGGCAAAAGAGGTTGATCCGATAAACTTGCGTTAGGAGAAAGTTTAATTAACCCAAACTTGCGTTAATTAAGTAAATTACACTACTTAAAACGACGTTAGGGGGGGCCTCACCCTGCCCCTGGATCCGCCACTGAGTTGTCCTGCAACATCTTTTTAGACACCCTAAAGACCATTATTTTTTTCAGACCCTAAAGACCTGATATTTGCTAGAATTATATCATTTCCTTTTTTATGTGTATCTATCCAAAAAAGGATCCTCAAAATTTACCTGCAAAATCTGTGTTTAATAATTCGTGAGTTACTGTCCATTTATAGCTATTAGTAACAACGACTGAAGTAATGGATGTGAATATTATTTATTTTTCAATCGCTTCATTAGATCTACGATAAAATGGGCTAATTTAACTCACCTCGAGCAAGATCTACGATAAAATGGGCTAATTTAACTCACCTCGAGCAAGATCTACGATAAAATGGTCTAATTTAACTCACCTCGAGCAAGATCTAGGATAAAATGGGCTAATTTAACTCACCTCGAGCAAGATCTAGGATAAAATGGGCTAATTTAACTCACCTCGAGCAAGTTCTGTAAAGCTCACATTAAAAGCAACTTGGGTAAAATTGTACCCACTCTTGTAGTAAATGTCAACAAAAGGCTGAAGAACAACTCCACATCCCTTCACTCGGTCGCACCTGTCAGATGATGAAAACCAATCCTTACAAGCTGAAAATTAATAAAGCAAACATTAAACAAACCATACTTATCACCCGAGGGAAATAGCTTCTTCAGAATCATATTTGCATACAGGGAGATATAGGGAAGGATTCCCTGTTCCCCTGAGACTAGTCCAAGAAATATTGCTCCAGAAAATGTATTACCTTTGTTGATCATCCAACCCTAGAAAAAAAAAGCCACGGACACTCTTCCCCCAAGACAACCCTAGGGTCGTTACCTTCTTCACCTAACCTTAAAAGTTACTTCTACACAGAAGAGGATGGGAGTCATACAGAAGGGTCTTAAGAACCCCTTGAAAAATTATATGTAGCCTACATGCTCCTCAAGTACGGGCGCGGAAAGGGTTGAAAGTCATACCATAAATTGATCACTGGTAATTTTTGATGCAAAGTGATGAGTTGGTTGAAGCAATGTTTTGAATTCAGGGATCAAAAAATGAGTTACCAATTGATTAATTGGCACAAGACAGACCATCGTAGGAGATATTAGTTCAGAAGCTTACTTAGCGTAGGTGAGGCAAAAACGCCTGGTCTTGGTGCACAGTACTAAGCAAGTTACCAAATGATTTAAATCAATAGAAAATTTTCCACACATTTGAAAGGAATTTGCTTAACGGAAGGTAAGTATTGATTAAAATTTACTGTGAATAATTATTAAAAATACAACAATAATAATTCATGGAAGTCTCAGCAATTTCCCATTTTTAGATATTATTATGATAAAAGAGAAACTTTAAAATATATCTTGTTTTCAGCAAAGCGCCAACGCCAACGACCAACGCCAACGCCAGCAAAGCGCCAACGACACTGGTCTTTAGAAGGTTTAGGAGCCAGCAGCCCTACTCCTGTTTGAGGTAATTTGTGCAATGGTGTAGCTAGAGAGGGGCAAGGGGGACGGCAATCCCCGGACGCAGCCTCTGAGGCAGCGCCAAACTGAGTTTTTTTTATATTTATGTTGCAGTAATGATGGTGGAGGGGGCATTGTCCCCAGGCGCTGTTAGCTACGCCTCGGAATTTGTATTCATTATAAGTTTAACCTGATTATCCATCTCAAGTTTTGTTCAATTTAGGATTTATCTACAGTAGTATCTCTTATCTTTATGTTTCATGTGATTATTCATATTAATTTCTGTTCGTTTTGGGTCTCATTTATTCATTGTGGTTTCTGTCCATTTTTAATTTGAATTTCCTGGCTATTTACCTTTTGACTGTTTTGAACAAAATGTTTTTTTTTTCTTCAAAATTTCGATCAATGCAGAGGGAAAGAGGAATTTAAAAACAGCAAGGAATTCTGGTTGCCCTCCGCTTGCTCTTCAATATCCCCTTCAACATACTCTGAAAGTTTAAACGTAATGCCCTCAGCCGTTCCTTAGATAATGCTGATACGCCCTTTTGACAACCAGCTTACACATAGTGCGTTTTGAATGTGTTCGACACATCTTTTAACATTTCCTTAAATTTTCACCTCAATACCCTATCCCTTTTTAGAGACCTGGGATCCACGCGTTTCCAGATGATATAATCCTCCACAGCTAATAAATCTTATTTTATCTTACGTTCAATTTTCTATCTAATGAGCCACCTCCAAAGTTAAAATGACCAACACTCACATACAAAGTGGCTCTGGAAAAAAAAATTTTCGAAAAATATCGTAGCAGTAGGACTCTTTTCTATGGGCAACACTAGAGCGTTGTCTCTGAAAGAGCTCTTTTTTGTTGCACGATAGAAAAACAAAACTTACACGACGAATTACTAGATTCCAGATTTGTTTCTTTTATAACCACAAACAAGAGTTTGACCATCGCCCTATTCAAACAGTGTGCTTTAATGTTTCAAAATATGGACAAAAATGAATGGTAAATACATAACGGTATCAATTGCTGAAAATCTCAGCGATTTACAATTTTATATCAATAGTGACAAATTTGCCCCCCCTCCGCCAAACACTCTTGAACATCCCCTGAAAGTTTCAACTGAAGACCCTCAGCCGTGCTTTAGATATTGCTGATATACCCTTTTGACAACTGGCATACACATAGCGTTAATTTTTTTTCGATGTCTATCCCAACAATTCCTTGATTTTTCACCTTAATACCTATCCTAAGCCATTTTGGAAACACGGGATCGAATATTTTCCCTTTTCCCAATAAAAAGCTTTATATGTAAGCAATGAGCAGCTTGCATAACTTATATCCCTTTCCCCGAGGGCTGTAGGGGGTAATATCAACTCCATAGGCATAGTTATTTGACCTTTGGACTATTTTGAACAACATGGTTAGCTCAAAATTTTAATCCAATGTCTTTGAAAGTAAAAAAGGGTGGAGGGCTCTGGTTGCCCTCCATTCCCTTTTGACACTAAAAAAGGGCGCTGGAACTTTCCACTTCTAATCAAATGAGCCACTTTCGAAATTTATACGACCATCCCTTCCTTATGAAGTGGCTTTGGGGGAAAAGCGTTGAAGCCTTGTGGTTCTTCACTATAGGCAACGCTAGAACGTTGTATCTGACAAGACTTTTGGCCTAAATAGGGCCAAAATTTTACAGGGCGAAAAATTTGAGACCCAATACATTTAAGGGAATCAAAAAAGTAGCCAGCCAATCCGGAAAGGTAACCACCACTAAAGTACTTGCTGTCAGTGGCATCAAATTACGAAAATCTCTGGATGGGGGGGGGGTCAAAATGTACTAACCGATGTCTAGGGGGGCAAATTTGTCGTTTTACATTTTTCCCAGGAGAATGCCCTCAAAAAAGTATCTTTGGAGATCTAAATGGCGCATGCCCCCGAATGGATACCACTCCGTGTAGTTACCAATTAACGCCGAAGTGATTGTCCGGCAGGCAGATAAAGCGTTCGTTCATGATCAAAAGCGACATGTGTGTGCACCTAGATGACATTCAGTATAAATTCTATTCGACTAAGGTTCTAGCTTTGTCCTTTATCTTGTCTTCTTTTTTTCCTCGTTATTTATAAATGGGTGAAATGAGGGTAAGCATAGATGAAATAGACAATATATTTAATATTTTATTTATAATTGCAATTTTCTGAGTCACAGTTATTTATAGATGGTCAAATGCAGCTCTGGGCAAAATTTAGGCCTATAACATAGACTTGAAAAAAATCTAAAGGATAAAAATACAACTTACTTGAATGATTTCTAAATATTTGGTCAACTAAGCAGCTATCTTGTGCCAATTTTGGAGAAAGCTGCAAATAGAAGATTGTATAAGCCTACAGCCGGTTTGAACATTAATTTTCATCGACAATATCACAACATATGAAACACATCAATTTTAACAAAAAATTTTCAAAATGCAATTTTTTACCATGAGGCAGTCTCTACTGTCGTATCTAGAACATTATGTTCTAGATCTTATGTTTCAGGAAGTATCTCTAAAAAAATAAGACTATATGGATACCTTACGCATAGGAAAGGCAGAGTTCCCTGAGATTTCCTCTCCCAGGAAAACGACTATAAAAACGGAAGCTTCCATTTTATTAATATAAACAGCTAGCAGCAGAACCTGTTAGATGACACGCATAAAGGAGAAACAAAAATTATGAGAATTCGAGAAATAACACTTTCCCCCCCTCGTCCCAGCAAAAACTCCCTTGTGCACCCCCTCCGTCACAAAAAAGGTTTCGAAACCTTCATTCTTGAAACGAAACAGAGTAGACATGGCGAAAATACCCAAAAATTCCCCACCATTATAATTAACGCTCTGACTGTACCTAGGCCATATTGAAGGAATAATTGCTTGGCTTTCAGCCTCTAGGCCCCCGTTGCATAACGTCATTCGATTTATCTTTAGTGTTGATAAGTAGGGTTGCCACCGCCAAGGATTTATCCATGAAAACATGGATTTTTCAACCCTTACCGTGGATTTTGGAAATGCCACGGATTTACATGGATTTTTCAATAAAAAAAAAATGGATGTCTCAAGAAAAGATGGTTTTTTTTTTCACATGATATGGAATTGGCGTCTCTCAGAAAACCAATCTTTACGGCCAGCCATGATGAGTTAGCGGAACAGCTGTCTAACTACTCTTACATCTGTGGCCACAGATAGCGCTCCAGCCGGTACTCAAGAAGTGCGGGAAATTCAAAACTTCTGGCATGTGATTTGTATTGAACAGTTTTAACCATGCCCAAAAACAAAAACAATAAATCTGCCCCTGATTTTGCCCCCACCAAGGTAATTTGGAAATGGCTGTAATTTGGACAGGAGAGCTATGCTGGTTGAGTGTCGTTCTCTGGGTTCAGCTTTTTCTAAGTTTCATATGGAGAAGAGGTACTTTGAGCCGACTTAGAGGGAACAGAAAACAGCTTGAGAGCTGGAGTAACCTTTCAATGATTTATTTGGTATAAATTTCTCAGCTTGGTATAACTCTCTCAATTTGGTATAAGAATCTCAGCGTTAAAAAAGATCACATAACAAGGCTTTTGGGGTTGAAACAAACCCCCAGAGCCTGGGGGCAAGGGCTGTAAGTTATACCCCATGGGCATTTAATGTTTTTATGCAAGGGATGGTTGTATTAACTTTAGAGGAAGCTCATTCAGTTGAAAATTAACTTCTAGTTCCCTTTTAAAAGTCAAAAGTGATGGAAGGCAACTAGCCCCCACCCACCCGACTACCCTTCTTTTCACGAAACGCATGTGATTGAAATTGTGATATAGCCATTTTGTTCAAAATGGTCCAAAGAACACATAACAATGCCTCCAGGATTGAGACAACCCCCCAGAGCCCTAGGGCAAGGGTACTAAGTTATGCTCTAGAGGCATATAAGTTTTTTATGGAATAGGTGGTCGCATAAACTTCAAACGGGGTTCATTTGATTTGAAATTAGAAATTATAGTGCCCCTTTTAAGAGTCAAAAGTGATTTGAGAGCAACCAGCCGCCCCTCACACCCATCATTTCTCCAAACACATAAATCAAAATTATGATATAGCATTTTTTTCAGCACAGTTGAAGGGTCAAGAAATTATGTCTTTGAATATGACACCCCCCCCCCCAGAGAATTCAGGGCAAGGTTGTAAGTTATGCACTGGGGGCATATAAGATTTTCTTAGAAAGGGTGGTCGTAAATACTTCGGAGGGGGCTCATTGGATTGATAGTCAGAAGTTCTAGTGTCCTTTTTAAGATTCAAAGTGATCAGGGGGCAGCTTACCCCCCCCCCACTGAAGGTCGCGTTTTCCCGAAATACATCAAATAGAAATTTTGAGATAGCTGTGTTATTGAAAATAGTCCAAAGATCATATAAAAAGGCTTTTGGGGTTGATACAAACCCCCAGAGCCTGGGGATAAGGGGTGTAAGTTAATCCCCGGGGGCATTTAAGGTTTTTATGGAGGGAATGGCTGTATAAACTTTAGAAGTGGCTCATTTGGTTGACAAATGGAATTTCTAGTTCCTTTTTATGAGTCAAAAGTGACGGAGGGAAACTAGCCCCCTCCCCAACTACCCCTCTTTTCACCAAACGTATCTGATTGAAATTGTGAGATAGCGATTTGGTTCAAAATTGCCCAAAGAACATATAACAATGCCTCAAGGTTTGACAAAACCCCCAGATCCCTGGGGCTGTAAGCTATACCCTGGGGGCATATAAGGTTTTTATGGAATGGGAGGTCGTATAAACTCCAGATGGGTCTCATTTGATTTGAAATTATAGTGGCCTTTTTATAACTCATGATTTGAGAGCAACCAGCCCCCTTCCTCCCGCCCCCCCCCCGCCCATCATTTCCCAAAACAAACGTCCAAAGAAAAATTTGAGACATTTATTTTTTTCAGTATTGTTGAAAGG
Source organism: Artemia sp. Qi Xiang Cuo (assembly GCF_049724085.1). Lineage (NCBI taxonomy): Eukaryota > Metazoa > Arthropoda > Branchiopoda > Anostraca > Artemiidae > Artemia > Artemia sp. Qi Xiang Cuo. Next base: position 16,681,748 of record NC_142808.1, on the reverse strand, counting down.
TTGAGTTATAATACGTTTGGGGATGTCAACCCCCAAAGCAAAGGCTGTAAGTTAGGCAATTTGTTCATTGTTTACATATAGTATATGTTATTGGGAAAAGGTATGCATGTTGACTTCTACTTTCCCAAAATACGAAGGGCATCAAGATGAGTCTTTCAGGGAATGCTGAGATGAGTGTTGAACTAAATCAAAACATTTTATATGTATATGGGTTGTCAAAAGGGCGCAACTCAGGAATGACAGGGTATATTAATTTGGAGCTTTCAGGAAATGATAAAGGAGATGATCAATTGCAAACTACTACAACTACCACCACTATCACTAAAACTAATACTTTGATAGCGAGTATTACCAAGACTGAGGATATTGAAATAAACATCTTAGTAAAAGTTAAGGGGGAAGTTGAACAAAATCAAAACATACTATTTGCATACAGATTGCAGATACGGACGTATCAGCAATATCTTTGGAACGGCTTATCGTATCAAGATTAAACTTCAGGGGCGTCATGAGGGGGATGTTCAGCTGACCAAAAGGCAAAATGTAGTTGTTGCTACTGCTATTGATGCTGCTGCTGCCTGATACTATTACTACTACTACTAATTACACACTATTAATCCTACTACTGTTTCTACTGTTACCACTACTACTATGATACTAATGCAATTAAAGGTACGGGTATGAAGATAAAAATTTGACAGACCATTGAGGGGGATTTGAACTAAACCAAAACACAACATGTACATGCTTATTGTCAAAAGGGTGTATCTCAAGACTGGATTTGGGTATTAAGTTGAGACTTTTAGAGAATACTTAAAGGGGAAGATCAATTGACAAAAAGGTAAAATATGCTTGTGCACTGCTAACACCATTACCACTGCTACTTTTACTAATACTACTATTACTTCTAAAATACTCCAACTACTATTTCAATTACAACAACTTGTGAGGCTTAGAGTATTCAGATGACAAGGGCGTCAAAAGGGGGTTGAGATTATACATCAGCAATATTTTTGGAACGGCTTGCCGTGTCAAGGTGAAACTTCCGGGGCATCATGACAGGGATGTTCAACTGATCAAAAGGCAAGATATATATGCTACTACCGCTATTAATACTGCTGCTACTACTGCTACTACGACTACTAGTACAACACTAACACTGCAACTACTTCTTCTACTACCACCACAACTATTGTGATAATAGCACTAGTAAGGCTAAGTTTATGAAGGTAAAATTTGAGAATATTGATGGCAAATTCGAACTAGCAAAAGACACTATGTGCATTTAGATTGTCAAAAGAGCGTATCTTAAGAATTGATTTGTCTATCAGAGAATACTTGGATTCTCAGAGAATGCTTAAAGGGGAAGATCAATTGACCAAAAGGCAATATGTGCACACTAATACTAATATTACTACCACTGCTAACATTTACTAGTTCTACTGCTACGATTACTATTGCTCCAACAACTCCTTCTGTTGCAACTACTTGTAAGGCTAAGAGGAATAAGATGGAAATTTCAAGAAGTATAACAATATACAGGTTATCGGAAAGATATATAGACAAAGTCATAGCAATAACTAATTGTACTAAGTTGAGTACTAGTACTATTACTGTGAATACTATTACAACTATACCTAAGGGTACGAAGGTAAAACTTTCAGAGAATTTTTAGGGGGAAGGTAAACTGAATCACAACACGCCATCCGTAAGCAGGTTGTCAAAAAGACAGATCAGCAATATCTTAGGAACAGTTTTTTGTGTGAAATTATAACTTACAAGGAGTGTTGTGGGGGATGTTGAACTAACCAAAAGACAATGTTTGTATCATCATACTACCTCTTCTACTACTACAGCTGCTACCACTGCTACTAATATTATTACTGCTACTACTACTACTGCTACTAAAGCTGACACTACTACTATTAATTCTAGTGCTACTGCTACTTCTGCTACTAATATAACTAGTGGTGCTACTACTACTACTACTAAAGCTAAGGGTATAAAGGCGACATTTTGGGCAGTATTGAACTATATTGAACTAAATCGAAACACACTATGCCAACATAAATGGTCAAGAGAGGGTATCATCAATACTTCAGGAACGGTTGATGGTATTAAGTTGTAACTTTCATCGTGTTAAGGGAACGTTGAAAAAAACCCAAATACGCGATGAGCATACTGCTACTAATGCTACTATGCAAGCTAAGGGTATTCAGGCGAGGCTTTCAAAGAATACTTAGGCGGATATTGAACTAAATCGAAACGAAATGTTATCATGTAGATTGTCAAAAGGGTGACAAAGCAATATCACAATAACGGCTTATATTAATAAGTTATACTTTTCAGGGTAAGTTGTGATGGACATAAAACTAGCCAGAAGTAGCGGATATTAACACTATGTGCATACTTTTAATACTACTTCTACGCTTACTGTAGGTAGTGACACTAAGGGCATTAAGTTGAAACATTTATGGAACGTTCAGGGGGAGTTTCAATTAAACGAAAAAACTACATGCATGCAGGTATTAAAAGGGCATATAAGCAATATCCTAGGCAGTGCTGTTCTAACATAGCTAGTAATATCATTGATATTTTAAAGGAGGTAATTTGACTGTAAATTAAAAGTTCTCAAAACGAGCAGAAATTAACATAAATAGGGCTCATAACCCCAATGCTTTCTCAAGGCCAGAACATAATTTGCACTTTTACTGAAAAAAAAAATACAAATGAATGTGCATTTTCAGTTTAATATACATATGCTGATATTTATTCCTTAAAACCTATAGCCAATATTAGCATGTCTACAAAAAAGTGGCAATTTCATTGCATATAAGGAGGTAAATACGTTCTAAGACCGCACTGCTATACATGAAGCTCACCAAAAACGAAGAATACAAAGATAAAAAATATGTAAAATAATTAAGAAAACCAAAACAGCCAGTGAATGGAAATACAAAGCAAAACAGATATTTCGGCAAAGATCTCTCTCACCTTCAGTGCCAAACAAAGTAAAAGAGTAAACCTAACATTTCGAAATACCCAAAAGGTAAAACCATCTGAAAAAAAAATCTTACAAAAAGAGCTACCTTATTAGGATTCCATAGATTTTTTTTTAACCCGTTTTTTTTCTCAGTCACTGCAAAAGCTCTACATCTAGACGAAGAAAAACAAAATATGAGTGGTAACTGATACTGAACTCGATAATCATAATAAAAGTGAACAAAATACTTCAGTCAAGAAATATTAAGCAAATTATAGTTGTACATCAATTTTTTTTTTGGGGGGGGGAGGCTTGGGAAATTGAATATTTAAGCGCAAATGCCTCCTCCTTTGGATATTATTAGTGAATGGAAACCTTAATATTTAGCGTTTAAGTGAGTGACATATAACCAGGCCATCAGAATAGCAGAGTCTATATGCTATTTCTATGTTTGATGTGATTTTAATTTCTGTTTGTTTTGGGTTTCGTTTATCCATTAATTATCATTCATTTTAAGTTATGAATTATTATATGCTTTTATTTCTGCTTTTTTATGTCTTAATATGGCTCTTTATTTTTCTTCGGAAAACGTGTTTTTAAACTGACATCAGAAAAGAGCTGCTACCCTTCTCAGGCCATCGCTAAGTGCTCTACGACGCAATCCCGCCTTAATTAAAACATAAAAGAATTAAAAAACGGTTCTGTGTTTATTAAATACATTCTATTCTGTTCTTGGTAGGTTCACTTCGAAAGGTTCGATTTTGTTTGTTTATTTTTTTTTGGCACTGAGGACGACATGGCGGAGGTCCTTGTCGAAATATTTGCTTGTTCTTCGTCTTCATATTTTGCCACTGTTTGACAAAATTCTCGTTTTCTCACCTATTTGATTTTATTTTTCTTTTATTATATCCTTTCCTCTCTTGGTTTCATACATCTATATTTATTCATTGCCAAGATCCCATATTTCTTTCGTGAACCTGAATAGAACCAATCATCTTCTAGCGTGATTAGAGGATTGGGGGGGGGGGGGGTGGGGGGGGTGTCCACAGTCTCCTTCTATAAAGGGATGATTTGTGCTGGTTTTAAGTTTTAGTTATTCTTTAGTATTCTTCACAGTTTATAGACAGTAAGCTTATCGCAGATCATTTCTGGTCATCGTGAACAAAAAGCTCCTCCCACTTCTTTCTGCCTTAGCTTGTTTAGCCTGTTTCTGAATATACCAGTAAGCTTATCGCAGATAATTTCTGGTCATCGTGAACAAAAAGCTCCTCCCACCTCATTCTGCCTTAGCTTGTTTAGCCTGTTTCTTTCCACTCGCACCCCTGTCCGGGTTTTTATAATGGGAGAGATAGAGAATGATCATACTGCTACTACTGTGTGTATTCTGTCTACTGTGGCTTTAAGTTACACAATTTGCGTTCGCTTTTCCTGATCTATGTATCAACAAAGTGTGTCATTTCTTTATCAGAAACAATATCTACATTATACTATCCAATTTTTTACCCTTTCCTCATTTTCAATCGTCGTTTGAATCCCCCTTTCATGTTTGAATATTTACAAGCTTAGGAACATGTAAAATAGAACTTTTAAGCAGCCAATTTGCATCTGTCAATGGCACAGAGATACAAGAAGGAATAGGGGCCAATTTCTAGCTAGTTGCTATAATTTATTCCATTCTTCCGTAACATATTTCCGTTCTGAAGATATGACACGGGTATTCCGGGTAAGGGGGGAAATCAGACCACGAGATTTTGCAGAATCTATATTCTGTTCTTGTCTTTACATAACTATCGACAGAGTTTCAGCTCCTGGATTCCAATCTGTTTTTATACATTTTGCCATTGTGAAGCCAAGAAGTCAAAAAGATATTTGAAGCCATCCGAAAAGTTTAGCTAAGCCAAAAATTTATGTGAAGCCATCGCTTCCCATAGCTGCACTTTTGAGACGCAAAATGGTTCCCACATAACAGGTGAGGACCGTGAGGTAACAAGGGGTGAGTTGGAATATTTCAACACAGTTGTTCAACAGCACTGATGCAACATCTTGCAGCAAGAAAGGCTGAAATCCGAAATCAAGGGCGGGGGGTTTGAACTCCCCCCTCCCAATCCATAAAGACTTTTGTAGCCCCCTCCCCCCCCCCAAGAAAAAACAAATCCTGGGTACGGCCCTGTCTGAAATAAACTGCTTTAAAATGAAAGCACAGTCGTCTGATCCTAGGGTACAGTCTATAGTTTTTAAACAATATAGACTACCGCTTTTTATGTGAACAATTTCTTAGATCAAACTGCATTGCCATTTAGGCTACAAATAAAGCGAAATAAAATACGATGAACATTCTCATACTAGATATTATTACTATGTCTTTTTTTTACCGTTTGTGTTTTTGTTTGGTTTTTCCTTTTATTTATGTTTTGTCTAATTTAGTTTATATTTTTTTTTGTTATTTCCCACTTTCTTATTTGAAATATTATATGAGTTTTTCTATATTTTCACGCCAATTTTTACATGTCCTTCCTCTGTATTGACCTTTTCTATCTGCTATATTTTTACATCCTACCTGATACCGTTAATGATGTAGAATCTTAATCTCATTTGAGAAATGCTACACTGCTTCAATTTCCTTTACAATTTAAATTTTTTAAGTACTAGGAAAGTGTAAATTAAACTAGATTGTTAAAATTGTAGAAGCCATATGTATCTTAAAAGTTATGAAAACCGGGGAATTCAATTTAGGGAAAAAGCCAGTTACACGGTTTTTGGTAGTAGCCTGCGCCAAATTAAAAAAAAAAGGCTCAAACGGCCTAAGATGATGGTTCTTCATTACTTGATGTTTTTTTAAACGTATTTTTAAATTGTCTGTTACAATTTAAACTTTGTTCTTTAATAGGTTGCAGCAACTATTGCAATGTTGATGATGATGATAAGGGTAAAAAAGTATTTGGGAGACACGTCATTCCTTACTAGAAAATTGCATGGGATTATTTTTTACACATTATTGTCGCGTCATAGACACCATAAAATCAATAATATATTTATCTTCTTAGCTGCCACGGCATAGTGGAGAAAGGACTCTCCTTCTGCTCTGAAGGATTTGAGTTCAACGCACTCAGTGGTAGCAAGTATGTCCGGGTCCCCATATTATTTTCAGGTCTTTTGCTTTTTGTTTTATGAAACAGTTTTTTTCGTCAAAAGGGTGCATCTATGTAATGAGTTATATACTTTTCTTTGAAAAACTTATTTTATGGAAAAAGTTTTTTTTTAATTAATAACAAAAAAAAGGACTTGTTCGATGTTGGGTGTACGATAGGCTCAAAACTTTCAAGAATCATTCTCTTGCACGACGAGACCGAACGTTTTGTTGAGAGAGGGGAAGGTGTAGGGGCCCAGCCATGGGCCAAAAAACGTATTGTTCCTGATCAGTTCGAACCTTACAATTTTAATTCAATGGGCCAAGACGAGTTGAACGTACAAAAATGCTCCAGGTACGACCCCCCCCCCCATTCTTGGCAAAAAAAACAAAAAAAATTTTCCAGATTAGCTCAAATTTACTATTTCAGAAGAAAACACAGGCAAAAATCCCCAACCACTTCGTAGGGATTCGGCAGTCCTAGAAACTTGCAAGAAGACTCATTCGATTCTGTGCTTTTTAAGTACCAAACAAGTTTTGAGGGCAATCTGCATCCTTCCTCTACACATTCCTGCTACCCCCCCCCCCGGTATTCACTCTGATACTAAATTTTCCTCAAAATTTTGAGGAAAGCATTTGTTCAGAACCGTCAAAAGGTCTAATAATAATACCTTTAGGATCAATATCAATCCCACGGCTCGAGGATAATAGCCATAAATTATGTAAATTATCAATTGCTTACGGATAGGTTTTAGTAGAAAAGACGGCCATGTTCGGTCTTGGTGGTCTGATCATGTAGGAGCTTTAGGGATCATTCACTAGGCCGATCTAGGCAGATCCAATGGCGTAATCTCGAAACGACATGCTTACCGGAGCAAACCAAAAGCCTAAATAACCTAAGTTTTCAAATTAGAACACAAAAAGCGGAACGGTATCAATCAATTTACAATTAATGATACATACAATTGAAAAGGAAGAAATCGGGGTGGAATTTATGGGGCCATTAGCCCATATCATAACTAGGTTAGTCATGGGCATGAACGATCAGATTTTTTTTCAACTGAAAGTAAGGACCAACACTGAACTTTAAAACTAACAGAAATTACTCCGTATATGACGAGGGTTGCCCCCACCTAAACCCCCTTCTCTTTGCGTTAAAAATTGACTTTTTGTCCCAATTCATTACCTGCATTTTTACACCCTACCTACGACGATTATGACGTCATTCATCATCTTGTATATAAAGATGCCAGTCGGAGAAATAATATGGGGGGGGGGTAAACCCGGTACCCCTGCCCCAGCGGCCCTGGGTAAAGGTGATGTTTAGCTAGCTACGACCTAGCAAGTTATCCCTGTTAAATAATGTCCGCTAAAAAAACGTCAGCAACAAACTTCTGATCTGTACTTCTCAATTTAATGACAACTCCTGCAAGCCCCCAAATAAGATTTTTGAATATGAAAAACACGTTTGAGATCGTGGCCTATGGAATGTTAAAAACAATATCAGCACAGTCAAAACCGAACAGGCCCTCCGCGCATGCGAGAAGCTCGAACTAAATATAGTCGCCGTCTCGGAAGCAAGATGGAAAGGTTATGAAAAGAAGAGAATGACCGGTGAGCATACGATATTCAATGTGTAATATTGCGGAAAAAACTATAGTCACTCTGCTGGAACTGCAGCAATTTTAGGTAAAAGCTACAAACACCCTATGCTCTTCGAAACTAAAAAATAAAAGAATCCTCTATGGAAGATTTGCTTCAAACCGCGCCAAATTTTCACTGAACGCGTGCTAGGCACCCACAAATGATGCAGATGACGCCATTAAAGATGAGTTCTATCCCACCATCAATCAGTGGTTGACTCAGTCCCTTTCCACGACGTCACCTGCGTTGAAGGTGATTTTAATGCAAAAGTGGGCTACCAGGCGACGTCAAACAATTTTGGAAAATGATTCACAAAAACTACACAAATAAGGCCGAAGAAATACTGGGGTTTAGAAAGCTGGCAGAGGATTTGTTACTTTTTAGAAAAGTAACAGAGGATTTATGACTGGTATACCAGACCAGCCTCCTGTATCCTGCATCCGATCTCTGCATCAGTGACGTGAAGCCGATGAAATGTTCTCAGCACCTAAAAAAAACTGAAAAATGAGAGAGCCCCTGGTACAGACCGCCTTTCAGCAGAAGTAATAAACTGTAGCCTGTGACAAACCTTGTGCACCTGACTATCCCTCTTCTCGCTTCTGTGGCAGACTGAAAGGTTCCGCAAAGAATGAAGAACCGGAATCATAGTCAAATTATTCAAGATAGGAAATGCAAAGGAATGAGACAAGCACAAAATCATCAATGTTTTCTTGATCCAGAAAAGCTCTTCTCAACTATAATATTAGGAAGACTCAAAACTGCCCTTGATCCCCACTTGCGTGAAGAACAGCATGGATTCCGGCCAAGACGATCCAGTGGCGACCTGATCCATACATTACGCACGACGCTGGAGGAATCGTATTAATGGAGACAACGCTTGTATATACTTTTATTGGACTTCTAGAAAGCATTTATTCAGTAGATCGGCAAACCCTATGGAGTCTTACGTTTTAAAGGTATTCCTGATAAACTAGTCTGTTTAATAGTTACCATGTAGCAAGAGATGGAGTGTTGTGCTGAAATCTTTGATGGCAACAGATGCTACTTCAAAAGCATGACTGGTGTCAAGCAAGGCCGTGTCCTGCCTCTTCTCTTCGTCTTAGTTGTAAACTATATTTTACACATATAAATGGATAAATGATCTAAACAGCAGGATGGCTTCTCCAGGAGGTCGACTTCGCCAACGATGCTGGGCTCATAGAAACCGACAAAAGGAAGCTTCAGAAATTCCTAAACATCACAAAGAAACCTGAACAGTTTAGATTACACATCAACCCTCCAAAGACTAAGGTTATGTGAATCAACGGTCCACCCGTTCGAATCCAACTAAGAGAAGAAGACATTGAACAGATTTCAAGTACTTAGGAAGTACAGTAACTCCAGTGCCTACTCCGAAAAAATACTGTGCACCAGAATAACCCTAGGCAACGCAGCATCTCAAGAGTCTTTTACCAGTCTCGAAATCCAGTGTACTCTAAGAAGCTGAAACCCAGGCTGCTCCAGAATAATGTTTTGTCTGTTTTTAGCTACTCTATAGAACGCCTAAACATAACAGCAGAAAAGGAGAAATACATTACTGCCTTTGAGAATAATTCAACGTTCTCCAAGACATTTTTGCCAAAGTAGATAAATCTTAATCAGACTTATTAGCTGCGCATGGTTTTTGTCTTGGGAAAATATATTTAAGTAATTAGAAAATCCATCTACATAGACACAAAATGACAGAGCAATAAACGAAAAGAAAAAAGACTGATACGTTCCTAAATCTATACAGCTAAGGAATCACAACTCTCTGCAAAAACTGTTTTCTCAATCGGCATTCAACTAGTTAATGTTTTTCCTTAATATTAATTTAAAAGACATTTCCAAAAAAGGAATATTTCAAAGAAAATCAGAGTCGTACTAAAACCTAAGATGACCAGAAATAAAGGCATATGATGATTCTAACTTAAAATGAACAGAAACAACTATTAATAACTAAATGAACAAAAATCAACAGAAATTTCTATGGACACCGTAATCACATCAAACATAAAAAGAGCAAATACTGCCATAGATAAATTAATAAATCACAAAACTGAAAGACATTAAAATGAATAATCAATTCAGACTCAAAACGAACAGAAATTACTACAAATTAAAATAGCACTAATGGATAAGGTTGATGTATAGCTCTCATGCCATTTTGATCATTTGGATAAGCATAGTGTCTTTTGATTTAATCCAAAATTCTTCTCAATATTCCCAGAAAATGATCCCCAGTCGTTCCCGAGATATTATGGATCGGCTATTTGATAGCCTGGGAGACTACACTGTCTTTTGACTTACCTCGCCGCCTAACCGTGAATAGATTATATGTCTCATAGGGTTGTATCGCAATTTTTTTTTATGTGGATCAGAGAACAAATAATTTTAGGTTTCCTTTGGCTCCTTCCCTCCCAAGTAAAGTGGGGTCCACTTGGTTCCCCTAGAACTCCCTGAAAGTTTAGACTTTATACCCAAAGCCATGCAAGAGATATTGCCAACAAATTATTTTGATAATCTCAGATCTTTTGATTTATCTTGCTACCAAGACATAAATAGTATATAATTCTCATATGGGTTTAGAGTGCAAAAACATTTAGATGGATCGGAATCGCAGCATTTTTAGCTCCTAATGCAACATTTAGGGACTAAGCACCCTTCTCTCGTTCTTCTAGGCTGCCTGAAAGTTTTGACTCCATCCCGAAAAGGGTTCCTGAGAATTTCCAGAAACGGTTTTCTGATAGCCTGGATACAAGTAGTGTCTTTTGATTAAGCTCTACCCTCTTACCTATACCATAGTTCAACGTGAAATTATCCCTTCTCACCTCCTCCCTTAAACCGTGCCAGAAAGTTTCACGCTGATGCCCTAAGCCATTCCCGAGATATTTTAGAGCCACCATTATGAAAACCTGACGACAAATAGTGTATTTCAATCACAGTTTATAGAATTATCCAGTAAGTTTATCGCAGATCATTTCTGGTCTTCATTCTCGGTACGAACAAAAAGCTCCTCCCACTTCTTTCTGCATTAGCGGGTTAGTCTGTTTCCGTCAATCAATGAGAAATGGTTACAAAGTGCATTATTCGTAATAGCGGGTTTCCACTTGTTTCGTGTCCAAGAGAAATCTGACTTGTCTACCCGTGAAAAGATCTAATGTCGCTTATGTTTCTATCTGCAAAAACGTTCTCTGGAGCAATCGCACCTTGGTCCGGGTTTTTAAAATGGGTGAGATAGGGTATGATCATACTGCTAATTCTATAAACTGTGATTTCAATTTACCTGCCTACTTAGTTTTGCATGGAACTAATGCGATTCCAAAGACCTCCTACATGATCCGAAAAAAATAGACCAACCATGGCTGTTGTTTCTAATAAAACTTATCCGTAAACCATGGATAATTTGCTTAATTTGTGGCCATTATCCCCAGGGTGTTGGGGTGATATCAACCCCAAAGGCATGGTCGTTAGACCTTCGACGGTTCTGAAAGAAATCTATGTCTAATATCACAGCGGTTGCGAAGGGGGATAGCAGAAAAGGCAGGGGAGGGACACAGATTAATCTGAACTCTCTTTCGGCCCTTAATAAGAGCACTTTAGCTTTCAATTTCAAATTAAATGCGCCCGCTTTCATGTTTTTAAGACAGCCCCTTCTGTACAAAGTGGCCTTTACTAGGGAATTTTTGTGGCCTTTTCTGCGCCTTCGTCGGACCCTGTTTTGGGAGGAACCAATATTTGTTCTGCGTTTCCTTTTGAAATTACGGCCCTTCTACCAAAAAGACTTGGATATATAAATTTTGAGCCAATCGTGAAAAGTTTTTGATCGTTTTTTTTCTGGGAGGGGGACATTGTTTTGTATATTTAATTCGTCTTTGTCCATAGACTTACGACTGTAAGTTTCACAAGAGAGAGTTTAAGAGAGAGAAAAAAGGGATTAATTATTTACTGTAAGTTTCAAACATACCAGGAACAATACATTTTTTGGCCCATATCCAGGCCCTTACACCCTTCTCTCCTTCAACAAAATGTCTTATCTTTTTTAGTTAGAGAATGGTCCCTGAAAGTTTCGAGCCAATCGCATACCCAACATCAAACAAACACCCATCTTTCCCTAATAAAACTTTTCTGTAAACAACTGGCAATCACTTTAACTCTAAAAAAGGACAGTACAACATTCATTATCAATCCAATGTGCCCCCTCCGAAGTTTCTACGACCACCCTTTCTATACCAAGTGGCCGAAGAAAAAGAAAGAAAGAAAAATACGCTGGACCGTTGTCTGTGTCACAGGGTTATTTCCCAATTGTATTTTTATGAGGTTTGGCATTTAAAAGAACTGTCATAAGGGTATTTTAGGATTGTATTTTGATAAGACTTCCTACTTTCTTTAAACCTTCACGGTGGTATTTCCGGATTGCATTTAATGAAGCTACATTTTTTTTTATTTCATGATTTTATTCGCATAGGATTATTATAATTCTAACCCACATAATACACCATGGTTTAATAAGATTTTATTTTTTTTTTAATTGTGTAGCTTTTTGTATTCACATATTTTCGTCAGTGTCGCCACATTGAACCATGAAAATAAATAACAAAACTAATTAGTTGGATTTGACAATGCTATTTATCCACAAAAATTAAACCATTAACAATCTGTTGATTTCCAAAGACCAGGCGAGTTGTTTGGGGGGGGGGGTGAATTGCTCCCTCCCTCCAATAATGTGGAGAAAAAGAATTATATAGCCATTGCCCCTTGAATATCCGGATATGAGCCCCTCCCCCCCAATGAAATTGCTAGAGATTCGCCCCTGCCAAAGACTATTACAGCTTCTTAAGCTGTTTGGTAGCATGTGTTTTTCCCCACATTTTTTTTTTATTTGGTGCCTATCATAGGCAGCGCAATAGCGCTGCCTAAGTAAAGAACGATGTTGACACAATGTATTATTTATTTTATTTTTTATTTTTTTGGTTTTAGACCAGGGCACTTCGCATCGAAGGAGTTGTCGTAGAAACTTCAAAAAGGACTCATTCGATTGGAAATTGAAAGGGCTTGTGCCCTTTTTAATAGCCGAAAGTGCTTACAAGGCAACTAACACCCCTTCCACGCCCAACATTTCCCCAAACACATCCAATCAAAAATTTGAGATAGCCGTTTTGTTCAACGTAGTTTAAAGATCTGAAAATTATGTCTTTGAGCAGGACACTCCCCCCACTGCCCTCAGGGCAAGGGTCGTAAGTTATGCCCTGGGGGCATATAACGTTTTTATAAAAAGCGTTTTTTATAGTAAGGGCTTATTCAATTGGAAATTGAGAGGGCTAGTGCCCTTTTTAATAGTCAAAAGTAATGGGAGAGCAAATAACCTCCATCTCACGCCCACCATTTCTTCAAGCACATCCAATCAAAATCTTGAGATAGCCATTTTATTCAACATAGTTGAAAGTTCTGGGAATTATGTCTTCGAGGATGACAACCCCCCCCCCACAGCCCTCTGGGTAAGGGTTGTAAGTTATGCGCAGGGGGCATATAAGGTTTTTTATAGAAAAGGTTGTCGTAGAAACTTCAAAAAGGGCTCATGCGATTCGAAATTGAAAAGGCAAGTGAACTTTTCAATTGTAGAAAGTGATAGGAGGGCAACTAACCCCCTGTCACGCCCACCATTTCCCCAAACACATCCAATGAAAATTTTCAGATAGCCATTTTGTTCAACGTAGTTTAAAATTCTGGAAATTTGGTCTTTAAAGATGACAACCCCCCCCCCCCCACAACCCTCAGGGCAAGGGTTGCAAGTTATGCCCTGGGGGCCTACAAGGTTTTTATAGAAAGTATTGTCGTAGAAACTTCAAAAAGGGATCATTCGATTGGAAATTGAAAGGGCCAATGCCCTTTTCACTAGTCGAAAGTGATTGGAGGGCAGCTAGCCTCACTCTCACGCCCACCATTTCCCCAAAAACATCCAATCAAAATTTTGAGATAGCCATTTTGTTCAACGTAGTTGAAAGTTCTGAAAATTATGTCTTTGAGGATGAAAAACTCCCCACACTCCCCAGGGCAAGGGTTGTAAGCTAAAACCTGGGGCCATATAAGGTTTTTTATAGACAGTGTTGTCGTAAAAACTTCAAAAAGGGCCCACTCAATTGGAAATTGAAAGGCCTAGTGCCCTTTTCAAAAGTCGAAAGTGATTGGAGGGTAACTGACCCCCTTCTCACGCCCACCATTTTCCCAAACACATCCAATCAAAATTTTGAGATGCCATTTTTTTCAACGTAGTTGAAAATTCTGGAAAATATGTCTTTGAGGAGGACAACCCCCCCCCCCCATAGCCCTCAGGGCAAGGGTTTTAAGTTATCTCCTGGGGGCCTACAATATTTTTATAGAAAGGGTTGTCGTAGAAACTTAAAAAAGGGCTCATTCTATTGGAAATTGAAAGGGCTAGTACCCTTTGTAATAGTAGAAAGTGATTGGAGGGCGACTAACCCCTCTTACGCCCACCATTTCCCAAAACACATCCAATAAAAATTTTAAGATAGCCATTTTGTTTCGAGGCAGTTGAAAGTTCTGGAAATTAGGTCTTTGAGGATGATAACCCCCCCCCCCCACAAACACCTCAGGGTAAGGTTTGTAAGTTATACCCTGGGGGCATATAAGGTTTTTTTTTTATAGAAAGCGATGTTGTACAAACTTCAAAAAGGGCTCATTCGATTGAAAATTGAAAGGGCTAGTGCCCTTTTCGATAGTCGAAAGTGATTAACGGGCAACTAACCCCCCTCTCACGCCCACCCTTTCCCCAAACACATCCAATCAAAATTTTGAGATAGACATTTTTTTCAACGCAGTTTAAAGTTCTGGAAATTAGGCCTTTGAGGATGACAACCCCCCCCCCCCACAACCCACAGGGCAAGGGTTGCCAGCTATACCCTGGGGGCATATAAGGTTTTTATAGAAAGTTTTGTTGTAGAAACTTCAAAAAGGGCTCATTCGACTGAAAATTGAAAGGGCTAGTGCCATATTTAATAGTCAAAAGTGATTGGAGGGCTAATAACCCCCCTCCTGTGCCCACCATCTCCCTGGACACATTCAATCAAAATTTTTAGATAGCCATTTTGTTCAACGTAGTTGAAAGGTTCGGAAATTATGTCTTTGAGTATGACAACCCCCACAGCCCTCAAGGCTAAGGCTGCAAGTTATGTCCTGGGAGCATGTAAGGTTTTTTATAGAAAGCGTTGTTGTAAAAACTTAAGGACTCATTCGATTAAAAATTGAGAGGGCTATTGCCCTTTCAAATAGTCAAAAGTAATCGGAGGGAGAATCAGCCCCCCCACGCCCATCATTTCCCTAAGCATTTCCGATGAATATTTTGATGTGGTTATTCGATTCAACGTAGTTTAAAGGTCTGAAAATTATGTCTTTGAGGATGACAACCCTCCCCCCATAACCCTCAGGACAAGGGTCGTAAGTTATGCCCTTGTGACATATAAGATTTTCATAAAAAGTTTTGTCGTAGAAGCTTCAAAAAGGGCTCATCTCATTCAAACGGAAACTAAAAGTTCTAGTGCCCTTTTTAATTGACCAAAAAAATGGAGCAACTAGGCCCCCTCCCACGCTCATTTTTTTCCCAAAGTCACCCGATCAAAATTTTGAGATGGCCAATTCGTTTAGCATGGTCGAAAATATAATAACTATATCTTTTAGGATGACTTAACCCCCCTAAGTCCCCGGGGGGAGGGCTGAAAGTTTTGAACTTTACCCAATGCTTACATATAGTATTGGTTATTGGGAAGTATACAGACGTTTCCATGGTTTTTTTTCTGGTAGGGGGGGGTTTTCATGGGGGAAGGGACATTGCTATGAAGGGGGCAACGGATTTCCCAGCATTATTTAAAAAAACGATCAGAAATTAAATATAAAAAGACAAGTTTTTCAACTGAAAGCAAGGAGCAACATCAAAACTTAAAAGGAACAGAAATTATTACGTATATGATTGGGTTTGCCCCCTAGTCAATACCTCGCTCTTTAAGCCAAAGATGTTTTAGTACTGTCAAAAGAGCTATTTATTCTAATTAACGGCCTTTGTGATTAAGGGGTCATTTTTAAAGAATTGGAACAAAATTCGAACTTTAGCGTAAAGAGCGAGGTATTGACTAGGAGGCGAATCCCCTTATATACGTATTAAAAACATATGAATATAGAAGTTTGTTACGTAAGTTAATTCGTAAGTTACGCATATTTTTTACTAATAAATGCGTTCGTAAATAAAATTAAACAACTTTCGAGAAAGCCATTTAACCAAATAAAAGTAAAATAATATACAAATTTTGTTTTAATTATTCATGTACGGTGAGCCAAAATAAAAACCTGCATTAATTCAAAAACGTTCAAAAAGTTTTTTTTAACTGAAAGTAAGAAGCGACATTAAAACTTAAAACGAACAAAAATTATTCAGTACATGAAAGTGGCTGTCCCCTTCTCAACGCCTCGCTCTTTACGCTAAAGTTAGACTCTTTCTCACAACTTTATTTTTTAAAACAATAAAAAAAACTTTGTGGAGGGGACAGCCCCTTTCATGTACGGAATAATTTTTGTTCGTTTTAAGTTTTAATGTCGCTCCTTACTTTCAGTTAAAAAAAAATTGTTGTTTTTATTTAATAATTATAAGACTACGCTGGACCGTTGTCTGTGTCACAGGGTTATTTCCCAATTGTATTTTTATTAGGTTTGACATTTTAAAGAACTGTCATAAGGGTATTTTAAGATTGTATTTTGCTATGATTTCCTACTTTCTTAGTTTCTTTAAACATTCACAGTGGTATTTCCGGATTGCATTTAATGAAGCAACATTTTTTTTTATATTTCATGATTTTATTCGCATAGGATTATTACAATTCTAACCCCCTTAATATACCATGGTTTAATAAGATTTTTTTTTTTAATTGTGTAGCTTTTTATATTTACATATTTTCGTCAGTGTCGCCACATTGAACCGTGAAAATAAATAACGAAACTAGTTAGTTGGATTTGACAATGCTTTTTATCCGCAAAAATTAAACCATTAACAATCTGTTGATTTCCAAAGACCAGGGGAGTTGTTTGGGGGGGGGGGTGAATTGCTCCCTCCCTCCAATAATGTGGAGAAAAAGAATTATATAGCCCAGGCCCCTTGATTATCCGGATATGGACCCCTCCCCTCCCCCCGCCCAATAAAATTGCTAGAGATTGGCCCCTGCCAATGGCTATTAAAGCTTCTTAAGCGGTTTGGTAGCATGTGTTTTTTCCCAAATTTCTTTTTTAATTTGATGCCTATCATAGGCAGCGCAATAGCGCTGCCTAAGTAAAGAACGATGTTGGCACAATATATTATTTATTTATTTTTTTGTTGTTTTTTTTTGGTTTTAGACCAGGGCACTTCGTATCGAAGGAGTTGTCGTAGAAACTTGGAAAATGACTCTTCGATTGGAAATCGGAAGGGTTTGTGCCCTTTTTAATAGCCGAAAGTGCTTACAAGGCAACTAACACCCCTTCCACGCCCACAATTTCCCCAAACACATCCAATCAAAATTTTGATATAGTCATTTTGTTCAACGTAGTTTAAAGATCTGAAAATTATATCTTTGAGGAGGACACTCCCCCCACTGCCCTCAGGGCAAGGGTCGTAAGTTATGCCCTGGGGGCATATAACGTTTTTATAAAAAGCGTTTTTTATAGTAAGGGCTTATTCAATTGGAAATTGAGAGGGCTAGTGCCCTCTATAATAGCCAAAAGTAATGGGAGAGCAAATAACCTCCATCTCACGCCCACCATTTCATCAAGCACATCCAATCAAAATTTTGAGATGGCCATTTTGTTCAACGTAGTTGAAAGTTCTGGAAATAATGTCTTCAAGGATGACAATCCCCCCCCCCACAGCCCTCAGGGTAAGGGTTGTAAGTTATGCGCAGGGGCCATATAAGGCTTCTTAGAGAAAAGGTTGTCGTAGAAACTTCAAAAAGGACTCATTCGATTCAAAATTGAAAAGGCAAGTGAACTTTTCAATTGTAGAAAGTGATAGGAGGGCAAATATTCCCCCTGTCACGCCCACCATTTCCCCAAACACATCCAATCAAAATTTTCAGATAGCCATTTTGTTCAACGTATTTTAAAATTCTAGAAATTAGGTTTTTGAGGATTACACCCCCCCCCACAACTCTCAGGGCAAGGGTTGCAAGTTATGCCCTGGGGGCCTACAAGGTTTTTATAGAAAGTATTGTCGTAGAAACTTCAAAAAGGGATCATTCGATTAGAAATTGAAAGGGCCAATGCCCTTTTCAATAGTCGAAAGTGATTGGAGGCCAACTAACCTCCCTCTTGCGCCCACCATCCCCAAACACATTCAATCAAAATTTTGAGATAGCCATTTTGTTCAACGTAGTTGAAAATTCTGGAAATTATGTCTTTGAGGATGACAAACCCCCCACACCCCCCAGGTAAGGGTTATAAGCTTCTAGGGCCATAAAAGATTTTTATAGATATCGTTGTCGTAAAAACTTCAAAAAGGGCCCACTCAATTGGAAATTGAAAGGGCTAGTGCCCTTTTCAAAAGTCGAAAGTGATTGAAGGGTAACTGACCCCCTTCTCACGCCCACCATTTCCCCAAACACATCCAATCAAAATTTTGAGATGCCATTTTTTTCAACGTAGTTGAAATTTCTGGAAATTATGTCTTTGAGGAGGACAAACCCCCATACCCCTCAGGGAAAGAGTTGTAAGTTGTGTTCTGGGGTCATATAAGGTTTTATAGAGAACGTTGTCGTAGAAGCTTCAAAAAGGCCTCATTCGATTGGAAATTGAAAGGGCGAGTGCCCTCTGTAATAGTAGAAAGTGATTGGAGGGCGAATAACCCCTCTTACACCCCCCTCCAATTTCCCAAAACACATCCAATAAAAATTTCAAGATAGCCATATTTTTAATGTCGTTGAAAGTTCTGGAAATTAGGTCTTTGACCTAATTTTACACACACACACCTCAGGGTAAGGTTTGTAAGTTATACCCTGGGTGCACACAGGTTTTTTTTATAGAAAGCGATGTTGTAGGAACTTCAAAAAGGGCTCATTCGATTGAAAATTGAAAAGGCTAGTGCCCTTTTTAATATGCAAAAGTGATTGAAGGGCAACTAACCCCCGTCTTACGCCCACCCTTTCCCCAAACACATCCAATCAAAATTTTTGAGATAGATATTTTGTTAAATGTAGTTTAAAGTTCTGGAAATTAGGTCTTTGAGATGACAACCCCCCCCCCTCTCCACAACCCACCGGGCAAGGGTTACAAGCTATACCCTGGGGGCATATAAGGTTTCTATAGAAAGTGTTGTTGTAAAAACTTTAAAAAGGGTTCATTCGACTGAAAATTGAAAGGGCTAGTGCCATATTTAATAGTCTAAAGTGATTAAACGGCACCTAACCCCCCTCTTACGCCCCCTATCTGCCTGAACACATTCAATCAAAATTTTTATATAGCTATTTTGTTCAACGTAGATGAACATTCTGGATATTATGTCTTTGAGGATGAACCCCCCCCCTCCACCCCCCAGGTAAGGGTTATAAGCTAACCCTGGGGCCATAAAAGATTTTTATAGATATCGTTGTCGTAAAAACTTCAAATAGGGCCCACTCAATTGGAAATTGAAAGGCCTAGTGCCCTTTTCAAAAGTCGAAAGTGATTGGAGGGTAACTAACCCCCTTCTCACGCCCACCATGTCCCCAAACACATCCAATCAAAATTTTGAGATGCCATTTTTTTCAACGTAGTTGAAAATTCTGGAAATTATGTCTTTGAGGATGACAGCCCCGCATAGCCCTCAGGGCAAGGGCTTTAAGTTATCTCCTGGGGGCCTACAATATAAGGTTTTATAGATAGGGTTGTCGTAGAAACTTGAAAACGGGCTCATTCGATTGGAAATTGAAAGGGCTAGTGCCCTTTGTAATAGTAGAAAGTGATTGGAGGGCGACTAACCCCCTCTTACGCCCACCATTTCTCAAAACACATCCAATAAAAATTTTAAGATAGCCATTTTTTCAAGGCCGTTGAAAGTTCTGGAAATTAGGTCTTTGACCTAATTTTACACACACACACACACTCTCAGGGTAAGGTTTGTAAGTCATACCCTGGGGGCATACAGGTTTTTTTTTATAGAAAGCGATGTTGTAGGAACTTCAAAAAGGGCTCATTCGATTGAAAATTCAAAAGGCTAGTGCCCTTTTTAATATGCGAAAGTGATTGAAGAGCAACTAACCCCCCTCTCACGCCCACCCTTTCCCTAAACACATCCAATCAAAATTTTTGAGATAGATATTTTGTTAAATGTAGTTTAAAGTTCTGGAAATTAGGCCTTGGAGATGACAACCCCCCCCCTCCCCACAACCCACAGGGCAAGGGTTGCAAGCTATACCCTGGGGGCATATTAGGTTTTTATAGAAAGTTTTGTTGTAGAAACTTCAAAAAGGGCTCATTCGACTGAAAATTGAAAGGGCTAGTGCCATATTTAATAGTCAAAAGTGATTAAAGGGCTAATAACCCCCCTCCTACGCCCACCATCTCCCTGGACACATTCAATCAAAATTTTTAGATAGCCATTTTGTTCAACGTAGTTGAAAATTCTGGATATTATGTCTTTGAGGATGAAATCCCCCCTCCACCCCCCAAGTAAGGGTTATAAGCTAACCCTAGGGCCATAAAAGATTTTTATAGATATCGTTGTCGTAAAAACTTCAAAAAGGGCTCACTCAATTGGAAATTGAAAGGGCTAGTGCCCTTTTCAAAAGTCGAAAGTGATTGGAGGATAACTGACCCCCTTCTCACAATCACCATTTCCCCAAACACATCCAGTAAAAATTTTGAGATAGCCATTTTTTTCAACGTAATTGAAAGTTCTCGAAAGTCTGTCTTTGAGGATGACAGCCCCCCATAGCCCTCAGGGCAAGGGTTGTAAGTTTTGTCCTGGGGTCATATAAGGTTTTTATAGAAAGGGTTGTCGTAGAAACTTGAAAACGGGCTCATTCGATTGGAAATTGAAAGGGCTAGTGCCCTTTGTAATAGTAGAAAGTGATTGGAGGGCGAATAACCCCCTCTTACGCCCACCTAAATTTCTCAAAACACATCCAATAAAAATTTCGAGATAGCCATTTTTTCAATGTAGTTGAAAGTTCTGGAAATTAGGTCTTTGACCTAATTTTACACACACACACACACTCTCAGGGTAAGGTTTGTAAGTCATACCCTGGGGGCATACAGGTTTTTTTTATAGAAAGCGATGTTGTAGGAACTTCAAAAAGGGCTCATTCGATTGGAAATTGAAAAGGCTAGTGCCCTTTTTAATATGCAAAAGTGATTGAAGGGCAACCAACCCCCTCTCACGTCCACCCTTCCCCCTAACATATCCAATAAAAATTTTGATATAGATATTTTTTTGAATGTAGTTGAAAGTTCTGGAAATCATGACTTTGAGATGACAACCCCCCCCCTCCCCACAACCCACAGGGCAAGGGTTGCAAGCTATACCCTGGAGGCATATAAGGTTTTTATAGAAAGTGTTGTCGTAGAAACTTCAAAAAGGGTTCACTCGACTGAAAATTGAAAGGGCTAGTGCCATATTTAATAGTCGAAAGTGATTAAACGGCTAATAACCCCCCTCTTACGCCCACTATCTGCCTGAACACATTCAATCAAAATTTTTATATAGCCATTTTGTTCAACGTAGTTGAAAGGTTCGGAAATTATGTCTTTGAGTATGACAAACCCCCCAGGGCAAAGGTTGTAAGTTATGCCCTGGGGGCATATAGTTTTATAGAAAGTGTTGTCGTGGAAACTTCAAACGGGATCATTCAATTAGGAATTGAGAGGGCTAGTGCCCTTATTAATAGTCAAAAGAAATCGGAGGGCGAATTCCCCCCCCCGCCACCCATCATTTCCCCAAACACTTCCCATCAACATTTAGATATAGCCATTTTGTTGAACATAGTTGAAGGATCTGGAAATTATGTCTTTGAGTATGACAACCCCCATAGTCCTCAAAGCTAAGGTTGTAAGTTATGCCCTGGGGGTATGTAAGGTTTTTATAGAAAGCGTTGTTGTAAAACCTTAAGGACTCATTCGACTAGAAATTGAAAGGGCTATTCCCCTTTCAAACAGTCACAAGTAATCGGAGGGAGAATCCACCCCCAACCACGCCCCTCATTTCCCTAAGCATTTCCGATGAATATTTTGATAATGGTTATTCGATTCAACGTAGTTTAAAGGTCTGGAAATTATGACAACCCTCCCCCCATAGCCCTCCGGACAAGGGTCGTAAGTTATGCCCTTGGGGCATATAAGGTTTTAATAGAAAGTTTTGTTGTAGAAGCTTCAAAAAGGGATCATACGATTGGAAATTAAAAGGACTAGTGCCTTTCTTATTAGTGATCAGAGTGATCAGAGGGCAAATCCCCCCCCTCCAACACTCATCATTTCCCCAAACACGTCCAATCAAAATTTTGAGACAGCCATTTTGTTCAACATATTTGAAAGGTCTGGAACTTATGTCTTTGAGTATAACAAATCCCCCCAGCCCTCAGGGCAAGGGTTGTAAGTTATGCCGCGGGGGCATATAAGATTTTTATATAAAGTATGGTCATATAAACTTTGGAGGGGGCTCATTGGATTGGTAATCAGACGCTCTAGTGCTCTTTTTAAGATTCAACTTGATCAGAGGGCAGCTACCCCCCCCCACCCGCCCCACACACACACGTCGTATTGTCCCGAAATGCATCTAAAAGAAATTTTGAGATAGTCAATCTATTTAAAAAAGTTTAAATATCATATAACAAGGCTTTTAGGGTTGAAACAAACCCTAGAGATTAGGGGCAACGGTTGTAACTAATGCCCAGGGGGTATTTAAGGTGTTTATGGGAGGGGTGGTTGTTTAACTTTAGAAGAGGCTCAGTCTTTTTCCCTGAAAAAGACTATGTCAGCATAAAACGAACAGAAATTTTTTGAAAAAAAGTAAAGAACTACATTTAAAAAAATCTTTTAAATGTGTTCATTTTACAACTTTAAAAAATCAAAGATTAATTAAGATTTTAAGGAATAAATATCAGCACATGCATATTAAACTGACAATGCGCATTTTTTTCAGAAAATTCATTTGAATTTTTTTCAGTAAAGTACAAATTATATTATGGCTTTTAGAAAGCATTGGGTTTTAGAACCCTCTTCATACTAATGTCTGGTCGTTTTTTAGTTGGACTCTGTTATTTATTTTTATTTTTGTTTGTTTTGGGTTTCATTTATTTATTGATACTGATTTGTGGCACTTGTATGCTTGTTAGATTATTTGATTCTATTTTTGTTAATTTTGGTTTAATGTAGCTCTTTACTTTTTTTTTGAAAAACTTATTTTGTGGAAAAAGATTTTTTAATTTAATTACTATCAAATACTGTGTAACTGCATGAGGAAATTTTCTTCATAAAGATTGAGTTCCCCAAATTCCCAGAAACTATATAAATTTCTATTAATCCAATTTGTGCAAACAGGTTTCATTCACACTGTCCTTGGTATTTTTAGGCATTTAAAAAAGAATGATGCAGCAGAGCACTGGCAGATCCAGGGGAAGAGGACCCCCCCCCAAGATTTTCTCTGGTGCCTTCTTTCCTACTTTTTTCTAGAATAATTTTTTCAATTTGGCACCTTTATCACATTGGCCCCCCAAGATTTTGCTCATTGGCACCCTTGTCACATGGGGCTACCCCCAAGATTTTGCTCTAGATCTGCCCCTGCAGCAGAGTATTTTTATACCGAAATTTATATTCAAAAGTATATCAGATAGGCAATAAACATAGAAATAAATGGTTTTTGCAGAGGAAGGATGCACAAAAAGCAGTAGCCTAAATTAGATGAAAACCATAGACTTTACTCAGGGGCTAATCTCCAGCATTTTTATGGGAAGGGGGGGGGAGAGGGGTCCATATTCGGATAGTCAAGGGACATGGGATATATAATTTTTGCTTCACATTACTGGTGGGGAGCAACTGCCTCCCCTAACGACGCCCCTGACTTTACCCTAGGGTCAAATGACTGAGTTTTCCTGCTAAAGCAGTTTTGATAAAGAAAGGAAAAGTAAGCCTACCATATTTATTATATGAAGTGTATAACTAGATTCCAAGTGATGAATCTTTTTCAAGAGACCCAACACAGGCTGTTTCATATTCTAATGTTGAGTGGCTTGTGTTACAAAATGGCAATGTGAAGTCACTGTTTCATTATAAGCCTTAAAGTTTATCATAAATACTCTATGGTTGTAAATAGGCGATTTAGTTTTTGACTTATTAAAATAAGCTTCAATATTTAAAAAAGAAATTTTCTTTTATCACAATTAACATATATACTTTTTTTAAATTAACTTTTTTATTGTAATAAAATCTATCTGATATTAGTTTTTCTTTATAAATGCATGTACTTTTAATTCAGTTTAAAAGATATTCCCACAAATTCTTGATTTTGCAGTTTTTTTTGTGGAAGAAGCATAAATCTTTTTAAAAGTAAGATAGAAAGTACTCAGGAAATTCACTATGCTCTAAATTTAATATCATTAGAAATATTCTGTGTCAGCTTATCCCAGAGGTGGAGTTAGGTTTTCTCTCAGGGGGGGGGGGCAAATTTAGACTTTGCTACCCCTTGCTGCACCTTTAAAACTCTAAATATTTAAAATTTGTCTCCATGATTATTACAATTTTAACTTGTTTTGCTGCCGCACAGGCATGCCACCTGGGGCACTTGCCCCCTCGCCTATATTCAGCCTTGGCCTATCCCTAATGTACCACTATGCTGCAATTTAAGAAAACATAATTTGAACTAGGCTACATTATCATTTAATGAAAAGAAAAAAATTACAGGTGCAGTAAAAAAAAAATGCAACCTGAATTTCTTCTTCTTCTCACCATCTAGAATTGAAAATGGAGTTTTTGGCTTCTAACAGGTTTTCTTCTGATGTGTCTATCATAAACTTAGTATCAATGTAAACTAACAGGCTTTTTCTCCTGTGTGTTCACTTTTTTTTCCTCATGTGTTAATACACTTCTTTCTCTTTATTTTTAACCAATTGGGAATGATTATCTCCCTTATGGTTGCCAAGAAACAAATATAAGAGCATGAAAATGCAATCAAAATACAAGTAAAAAATTCAATGGCTTATGGGAAGTGCAAGGACTCAAGCTGTCTGTTACCAAAAGATAAAGGCCAGCCAGTGCCAATATGGCTCTTTCTACTCACTCTTGATATCTTCTGTGCAGGATATTGAAATTGGCTTTAAAAAGCTCCTCAAAATATTTGTTTTTTAGCCTTTCAAACATGCATTTGATATTTATTGCCAAGTGTATTGTGTTGTAGCATTCAAAAAGCACATGTTGCATATAGGGGTGTCCTGAGGCTCATTTTATTGGAGAGGGGGTGGTCTTTGTAAATTTTACCAAATCTCTACCTGATTTTATGCCAAATTTTCTGCAGAAATTGAGAATTTTTCTAAATTTCAGCTTATTTTGCAAAATTTCTGCCAAAATTTTCACCTTTGGCAAAAACTTTACCAAATGCCAAAAAAGTTGGGGGGACGGCGCCCCCCCCCTTGGGGACGCCCCTGGTTTTATAGTCTCCAGCATATTTAAAACGGTATTTACAATTGGCTCTTCTCTTTTCTCCCAGTTATACTTTTCTAGAATCAAGAGTTATTCTTAATTCTACATATACTGAGTATGTTTTCTTTCTATGAAAGGAAGATGAGAATAGGAGGTAAGAACCACTTTTGAGGTGTTCTATCATGTAGTGTAACTTTTCTTAAAAAATTAGTTTCAACCTACTTCTTTTAAGCTAACTTATGGCTAGGCCATTTACTCACACATTGCTATATATAATACATACATAGAATTAAAGAAGATATAAAAATATAAGACTTGGCAGAAAAAAGTAAAAAAGACCTGGTCTAGGCTTATTTACCCTAATCAATTAAAATTCACAAGACTCATGGTTTAAATTTAGAAATTGTGGTCAAGTTTCTAATTACAGAAACTGGACTGCTAGTTTCCAGTTTGAACTGCAACTCTGATTAGAATTTGATTTTTTGGGTAAATATACATAGGCTTTAAGAAATAACTGATATACTGTTCAAATTTGTGACTTGTGTTCCTGTCTCAGTTTCAGAGCCACTAGTTTCAGATAGTACAACACTAGTCTTGAATTTGAACTGGGAGTCTTGTAAAATTTTGATTTTTTTTGTAAAAAAAACATTGAACTAAAGAAATAATAAATACTCAGTTTCAAATTTGTGACTTAAAATTGAACTGTAGCTCTAATTTTTTTTTTTTTTGAGACAACCTGTTTCTAAAGATGGTACAAAAATGCCCTTAATACACAGTGTGTAAAAATCTATGTGTAAAGAAAAAAAAACTTTTAATAGTAAATATTTACCTTACAGAGTATTCATATAGCAAAGAAACAAACGTACCTCTAGAATCAGAATTTCATCCTGAATTCAAATATGATATTTGTTTCCATTGCAAATTCAAGTTTTAGCCCTTTACAGACCCTCAATATATCTTTTTCTCTTATTTTAGATATGGCTAATATACCTGTGTTAGTGTCAATCTTGTTAAAACATTTGTTGTCACATTTGTTGAACTATGTATCAAAACCAACACAAATATTTATCAATTCATAAGCTACAGACATGACTTCCTGAAACCAACTCTAAAGACAAATTTTATAAATGAACTGACTTTATAAATGAATTGACAGTGACAAACTTGAGAATCAATAAATACATGGGAAATATATAATATGGAAATATATATTTGGGCAAGGCTAGAAAAAATAGGTTGAGTTAAAACTGAATTTGCAAAAGAAATAAAGGTAAAATTTTACTTTGGCTATCTTGGAAAGGGGTTAGGTTAGGAAAATGAAACTTTCAGGGATAGATCTACAGGCTAAAGTATGTCCATGGAAGGTATTTTGAAGAACCTATCTCCACTCCTTCTCCCTCAAGAGGGTCCTGACCTTTGATGACCTTTAAAAATCAGTGTGTTATAAAAGTGAAACCTCACAAAATAGATCTTCTGCTTAAATGAAGTACAACGAAATTGTTTTCAGCTTCAAAACTTTGCTCAATCCCAATTTATAAGGTTTTCAAGATATGCAAATACATTCCCTAAATTTTGAAAAAAAAAACATTGATATGGCTTAAAATTCTACTCAAATAACAGGAAATGCATTTTCAGAACTAAAGCCAGAGAAAAAGAAACCAATAACTGAAAGTTTAGATAAAATGTTGTTTTGTCAAAATTTCAATAGGTATACTTGCCAAAAAGGGAAGTAAGCACCTCTTGACCTGTCATGTGGGCAAATTTCAGGACCCTCTAGAGGAGAAGGAGTGGAGATAGGTACTTCAAAATACCTTCCCATAACATACTTTAGCCTGAGAACCCATCCCTGAAAGTTTCATTTTCCTAACCTAAGCCTTTTCCAAGATAGCCAAAAGTAGCTAATAGCATTTTACCTTTCATTTTCCTAACCTAACCCCTTACCAAGATAGCCAAAAGTAGCTAAAGTAGAATTTTACTATCTTTTTTATACTCTTTCCAAATTTAATAGGTTAATCATTTTTGTCAGAAATGAATTTTACCCCCACCCCTAGGCTATATATACCAATTCAGGGTAAATACTTGCACATTAGGGGGTGGGGGTAAATTTTATTTCTGATTTAAATGAGAGGTAAGCTTAAACTTTCCCCCCACCCCCCTAATGTGCAAATATATAGCCTGAATCTATAGGCTAGTTCTATATATATGGTTGGGGGGGGGGGGGGTAAATCCATTTCTGAAAAAGATGATGATTATATTTGGAAAGAGCATAAAAAAGGAATCAAGTGGTATTTTTACTTTATTTGTAAGTCAATAATATGAATAATGAAAAATTTACCAAAATATCTAAGCATTTTGGTGGATGCTGTAAAATAGCTTCCAGAATCTTAGTAGCCTAGCCTAGTAAACTGATATCAAGAAATCATGAAAGTGTAGTTAAGTCTTAATGTGCTGATACCCCAATGTTAGTCTAAGATAGCCTACCTGGTCAATATCTACCAAATCATAGGGTAAGACACCCAGTAGTTGGCCACCTGCCTATTCTCGGACAGAATGTAACTAACAGGGAACCTACCTCTAGGCTAATGTGCTTAGAAAGTTTATAATGCTAGAGAGTTTTTATACATAGCTGGTTTCCCTGGTTTTCACTATTAGATATCCATATGGATATCTCAGGTTAGATTAGGTTGGGTTAGGTATAGCCTATATAGGGGGGGCTGAAATTCATTTCCGATAGAAATGCTTATTATATTCATAATCAGCATAAAAAAGGCATTGAATGGTGTATTCACTTTATTCCTAACTCAATAATATGATTTGGTAGATATTGACCACCTACCTATCAACACAAGCTACATTATTTTAGCTAGAGGAACTAAAGAGGTTAATCCAAACATTTCAGAAAACATAGCCTACCTGGTGTGAACAAGAAACTGGTAGAGGATCTTTTATGCACAAACCAGAATTTGACATCTTTGGTAGAGCATAAATTCTATTAATTAAACAAGCAGGCAAGATAATCAGTAGGCCTATCCAATGCATTTTAGTCTTCCGTGTAAACATATCTGCCATAAATTACAAGAAGGCCTTCCAGAAGATTATTTTCGAGTATTTGGCGTTTAACATAGGATTTGTATATAATTTACTGAAGACCAAGATAACTGACAATTTTCATAGTACAATACATTTATTCCAGCTCTTTGTTCAAAGGGAACAGATTACTAAAATATTCTATGCAGGTAAAATATTAAGGTTGGATCGTGTTTTCTACACAGTTGACTACGAGATTCCTGGAAACACATTCCTGCTCGGCCGCTCGTCTCGAAAACTGTTGGAAAGCAAAAACGAGAAAGTGGAAAGCACTGGAGCGCAAAAACTAGTGGAATACGACTAGAATCTATAGGAATACGTCTCTTTTAGTGTTTGATTGGTTGAATATTTGAATTGAAGAATTGAGATTAAATAACTGAATTGAAAATTCAAATATTTTAGAATGGATGTAAGTAATTCAAATATCAATGGTCATGGCTTATACAAAAGTCAACTTAAAAAAGTCGTAGGGATGGGGCTTCATCTTCTGGTTTTTCTGGAATCCTGGCTTTTCAATTTATGGTTTCCAAGATAATAGAAACCCAGATTCTGCAAATTCTGGGAAGTGAAGCCCCAATCAAAGTATTGCTTCATGAGCCCTAACTTAAACATAGAGCTTTGTTTCCACCTGAACTTTTGAGTGGTAGCAGGACAGTATTGTAAAAGCAACAACCAAACCACTAATTTGTATTGCCTTTCTTTTCTCCCTCAGATGGATAACAATCTATATGGAAACTATGCATCAGTGTTAACTGGGTATATATATAAATATTCATATAATTTAGCCTGGAAAAAAAGTGAATACTTCACTTACTGCCTTTTTTATTCTCTTTTAAATGAATACTGGGGCAAGAAAAAAACCCACAGCACCGTTAAGTTTTTAAATGGGTTTCTATGTGTTTTTTTATGGGTTCCTAAAAAGTGTCCGGCGAGAAAAATTTGTCATTTGTAGCTGATTCAGGAACAGTAATTATTATTTTCATTACCTCATATTAGTCAAATGTTAATTTGAAATCCAATTTACAGGAATTTTTTAAGAGCTTCAAACCCTTTGACAGTGACATTGGTTTCACTGTGACGTCATTTACAAAGAGCTTCTGTGACAGAAGCTCTGTCTCTTTAGAAGCTTCTAAAGAGACAGAAGTTCTGTCTCTTTAGAAGCTCCTGCAAATTTGTTTTCAAAACAACATTTGACTAACAAAAGCTAATGAAGATAGTAACTACCATTCGTCAATCAGGTACAAATGGCAGTTTCTTCTCACTTAATAGTTCTTTTAGAAATAGATTATTCTAAATTGTTGTTGCTATGGGCTCTTTTAGCCACTTAAAGGGCTCAAAGAGGAATTCAATCCGAGCAATTATTGAATTCAGAAGGAGTATAAGAAAGGAATCAAATATTGTGTTCAATATTTCCCTAGCTAAGTTAAATTAAAATGTATATATTTACCTTTAGCTAAGCCTCTTCTTTGTTTAGTGTCTGCTCTGAATACATTTATGCCGTATTTGTTAACTAGTGCACTTGCTGGTTTTTCTCCGAAATGCTTATTTGTTGTTGTTTCTTCATTTAAACACAGCGTATATTTTTTATCTCTGGTGGTGTGTCAGTTCTCTGTTTGTTTCATTTGATGTTTTGTTGACCGGCAAACTGAGAAAAATGGAAATATGATCGTTTTTATTCACAGTTCTCTTGCAAAGAGGCAGAGAACTGGCTCATAAAGTCAGTCTGGTCTCTGTTTAAATAAAGAAACAAAACAATTTACATGGAACAAAAATGTGATAAAGAAGAGTGTAATGAATTATTGAATGCTAGTTTCTTTCTCTTTTTTATTCAACTTGATAAAGTAGTTATATCTGCATCATCACACATTTAGGAGTGCATTTCCATCTATTTTACCAGAAAATCTACCAAAACGAGTAAGATTAAGGCAATATATTTTTTTTTAATGTCCAGTAGTCAAACCAGAGACCCAAGAAATGAGAACAAGGAATTATGACTACAGGTATATACCTCACCTATAGAAGATGCCTTTTTCTGCACCGCGGGAGATTGAACATTGGAGAATCGGTCAGGGATAAGACAGAAACGGTAAGGCATATCAAAGGTGGACAAAATAAGCTGGAATTCAACATTTTCTGCTGTTTAAATTTTATTTCTTCCTGTTTCAATTGTATTTTGTTGGAACCGACAGCATTTGCTTTATGGTTCATCAGATGCCGGCAATGTGCATTGGGGTACTAAAGTCATTAGAAATACGACTATCATTGGTCCATCTTCTAAGGGCAGTTTTCTCCTTCTTCTTTCATACTTTATTTGACTGCCAAAGAACAGTTTTCTCCAGAATCCCAGAAACTTTTCTACTGGGTCGCAAGACTAAAGTCCCTTAGATGAAGTGAATGGTTTTAATCTGGACCATGTTTTACTCAGGTTATAAAGATTTGGCTGCGTATACCCATGACTGAAAGAGGATTTTTTTTTACTGGAAACTTTACACAGAGAATTACGAAAGAATAAGGCTACTTTATATGGTTTTAATTTTTGATCCTAGGTAAGAACTAAAAAATCTCATTGGACCTTGCTATTTCAGGAACCTTGAATCCTAGCTATAGCAGGGTGTCTTTATACACTGGTATTGTAAGTCCTTGGTAAAGCAAGGTATTTTGAAATGCAAAGGTCCGCTAAAATCTCTAGGTCAAAACTGCGTGATCCAAGCTGATTCCATCCTATCCTTCTAGATATAATTGCATTCGACTCAACGCAGAGGCTGTATTTACCTTAATTTCCTCATCCTGGGTTTTGAGTCAGTGAAGCCGGTCCAAAAAAAAGAATTCCTAGGTACACTTTTTATTCCCGCTTTTTGGAGCTCAATATCACTTCTTTTTTGTTTCTATCATAACTAAAATATCTTTTTTTCAGTAACTAAGCTCCCAGAATCTGGACTTTTAAATTCCCTTTTTTAGGGTAAATTTCGTCTGATGTCACATTCCAGAAAGTATGCAAAGGAAAAGTCAACCCAATATATAAAAGCCCAGATTCCAGAAATTCTGGTAGGTGAAACCACAGCTTAAATGTTTGTTTCTCATTAACATTTTTCTTCTAGGATATGGAAATGTCCTGTTTTGCCGCCTCAACGGTTGTCATACAACTTATTGACCTTCAGTTGGGTTTATCCAGCAGCTCAGATGATGAGGAGAATTTGATTGTAAGGAAAAGAAGAAAGAGAAAGATGTTCCTCATAAATTGTATTGCAGCCCGCGATGCTGGCAATATGTGGGATGAACACATGAAACTGTCAGGATATTTCAAAAATGTGATTCCGAAAATGACGGACTGGGAGTTTTGGAGAAACTTTAGGATGAACAGGGAGACTCTCACTGTTTTTGTCAATTTTCTAGAACCACATTTAAGAAAAAATTATTCTGGTGGCAATGTTCCAATTGAGCCCGCTGAGGCTGCCCTTATTTATCTTTCATACATTGGGAGCCAAGTGTTTCTCAGAGAGTTAGCTGTAAGGTTTGGACAATCAAAAAGTGGAGTAAGGAAAGCTATTTTCTTTTTACTGATATTATTGTGAAATATGGAGTAAAAAAGTACATCAGGTGGCCCCAGCAACCAGATACATCTGAAGTTGTTGAACTATTTCGTGAGAAAAGTCGTCTACCAGGCATCATAGGTGCCATTGACGGCTAAGAGTTGAACCTCCAAGCAAAGACCAAACTGTCATTCTTAAACAGAAATCTCTTCCACTCTATAGTTTTACCAGGTGTTGTCTTGCCAAATAGATTATTTTCTTATGTGTCAGTTGGCATGCCAGGGTCTTCACATGATGCAAAATGTTTGAAATGGTCAATTTTATGGAGGAAAGTCCATCAGAGAAAAAAAGAATATTTCCCCACTGCAGATTTTCATATAATTGGAGACTCAGCTTTCCCCTGTCTTGACTGGTTAATTCCTGTGCTGAAACCCACATTGCCAGACACGGACCAAAAGAAAAGGTTCAACAAGAGGATGTCAGCTGGAAGAGTGATTGTAGAGAACTGCTTTGGAGATTTGCTGAACAGACTTAGAAGACTGCGCTTCATCAAAACGAATGAGGTCAAATATGCAACTGCCATCGCAATGTCTGCATGTGTTATTCATAACATGTGCCTGATAAATGGTGACACAACCCTACTTCCCACGGGAGGAAGTAATTTGACACAGACGCGAATGCACGAGAGTGCAGTTGTCTCTGTTCCTTCTGATGGCTGGTACTAGGAAAAGAAACATGTTAGTTGCAAGCTGTTGAGCTTTATTTTTTCATTTTATGTAATTTTAAGTAAAAAAAAGCAAGCTCATGAACAACTTTTTTGTCAGACCCACATCCTTTTCAACATCAAAACCATATATTAAACCCTTAGAGCCAGTCTCAACTTAGTCTTTTCTGCAAAAAAGGATCTGGCAGAAATAGGCACACTTTTGATTTTTTTTTCTTCTGCCAATAAAAAAAAAGAAAAAAAGGGGGGGGGGAATGGAATAGCTGTCACCATGGTGAAATATTTATTTCCAGTTTTGCAGAAAATACCCAATGTAAACTGGCTTCAAAGCATGTTTGAGAGAAACAGAGTTATATTTGTAGTCTATAAATAGTGATAACTACATTTAGACCCAAGATCTCTGAGATCCAAATATATTGCTATTATCCCATTATTGACTATCATTGTCTTTTATGCCTAGCCCAACAAGCGAGCTTTCATGAACAGCGTATTACCAGGCAGCCAGTAAGAGTGCACGGATATTGCAAGCAGTCAATGGCAATGCACTGGCCTAGCTCTGTTAGATCAAGCTTTGAGATTTCCAAGTGCAAAGAACACAGAGGTAAAGCAACAAAGAAAAGGTACTTACGCTAAATTTCTCAATACAAAATATGTGCTGAGCAAAGCAAAGTTATTCATGTTTTTTCAGGCCTGCTTTAGGAAAAACAGACTTCCCAAATTCAAATTCCCGTCTTAGGCCCAGGTGATAATATATAGTGCTACAAGAACTGATAAGACATCTATTTTAAGTAAAAAAGTATCAAAATCAAACTAATTTGAAAACCAAATATAAGACTCTTCTAAAACTAGTAATTCAGCTATGTCGTAGCCTATAACGTCTATACTAAATTTCTAAGTTAAGACATTTCTTCACCTCCTAAAACAGAAACATGTTTTTCAAACAGAAACATGACTTATTTTCAAACATGAAAACAGTGGAATAGCCAAAAAAAATTAACACAAAATGCATATTCCAATCAGCTTTGTAAATCAATCATCACCATGCCTTTTTTTCATATTTTGAACAAGTTGTTGCATAGACTTGGCAATATCTCTTGACACTTCTAGAACTTCTTCATGCCTTTTCTTCTTATTTTCTTCCTTTTCTTTTGCTTGCTGAAGAATCATGTCTTGCAATATTTTCTCCTCTTCACTGCGCTTTTTAAAAAATTGTTTATCTCCATCACAATTTCACTCAACTTCTTTTTCTGTGGCTGGTGTTTTCAACCGAACTTTTCCCATTTTTTTCTTGTTTGCAGTCTTCAAATCAAATTTTGAAAATTCGAATTCTGTCTCTTGTTCACTTAGAATCTCATCTGAAGATTTTGGATCATCAATGTTATCTAAAACATACTTTGGTAGATATGAATCCTTGTCTTTCTCAATGTCATAGACATCTTCAAAATGTGCTGGCTTTTTCTTAGAGTCAGCTCCTGTTTCTTTGGAATTTTTCTCAAATTTCAAATTAGCCTGCTTCAATGAATTGTACTGCTTTCTGCATTTCTCTGCAGATTCCTTGATAGATTCAGGCAAACAGAACCCATTTTCCTTCATTTCTTTTGCTATGTCCATCCAAACATACACTTTTTTGTAACTTTATCTCTCAGTCGTGACTGGACACTGTCTCAATTTACAATAGACAGAAGCATGTCTCTTGCCTTTTTGTCTGTGTCTGCTGCAGACTTAGTTCTAGTACCAATCCAAATCATTTCTGCAGGAAGAGATGGTGGTTCCTTTGCCCCCAATTCTACTGAGGGTGATTCTGCAGAACTCAATTGGATGAAACCTTATTCTGTGGATGAAAGCGGTTCAACCACCACAATAACTCCCTTGTCTTTCAAATAATCTCTCCAACTGTCTGGTAGTTCATTGTAGTACAGTGCCCATACAGCACCATCTGAAAATAAAATACGTTAGGAGCTGATTTGCAATTACACCAGGTTACATACAAAGTAATCTGAAAGATTGGTGCTCACAAAAAAAAATAGCAGATTTATATGCCTCAGAGTTTGAAAATGGAAACTGTTGCAAGCCCAATCCCACATATGACTGGATATAATGACATCAAGGGTCCAAATGCAGTTTCATATATCAGATTTTCAACATCTCAAAAAGCTAGCCCTCTCTTGGGAAATTATACTAATATAAGTTTTAATAGTGTCTAGGTGTTGACAATTAAAATCTACAGATTCTGGAATGAGGTAAAAGAATAGCAGCATATCAGATACTTGTAAGTACCTGGCACCAGGAATGAATCCAGGAATTAAAAAAAAAACACTATCACCACTGTTTTTTTATTCTATGTCTACAAATAGCAGTTCAATAGGGGAAATTCTTTTTATTAAACAATTAACCACAACAAAATAGTTCCTGAATGTTTTGGTCACATATACAGTGGCTGTCATCAGCAGGTTAACCGAAATAATACAAATATAACATTGATATTTATACAAAACAAAACTTCATTACACATTAATTGATGCTTTTATTTTATCCAAAGCAGTAATATATGCAAATATTTTTGGTTTCCTTGTTTCTGTAAAATGGATAAAATCTTTAGACAAAGGTTCATTATCAAGTAAACAATGGTCATTGATACTGAGTGTGGTCTTTGTAAATATTGAAGTCTAATGTCCTGACATTGTAGGAAAAATTTAAAGGGCTAGGAAGAATCTAACAATTTGGGTATTTTTTATAATAGTGCATTAGGAAACCTAATATATGCAATACTGTCAATAAACATAGAGCACAAAAAATAAAAATAAGATAAAATGTTTTGCCAATTCCTAAATCAAAGTTCTACCATATAAAAAACAACTCAATAAGTCCCAAGGGTGACACATATTGGGCATATTGTTTATTCTAAATTTCAACTTCATTCATTGTTTTCAAGCAAAAAGCTTTGTCTTTTTTTAATTTTTTTTTTGTATATGCAATAAAACTTACATAAATCTTTTGTCTAACTTAGGCAATGAAACTCTAGAGTTCAATAAGAGTATCTCTGTAAAAAAATAAGGCAATAAATTCCTGCTTCCCTAAAATTTTTATTTCTAACCAATCTTAGTATATTAAACTTGCTGTTTTTTAAATTTAATTCTGAAGTAGAAATTTAGCCAATTTGGACTAGTGATAGCCCATTTAAAAAAAAAAATCATATAACAAACTATCCCATGAGATATAGGCCTTATATGACTTTGTCACATTGATAAAAAGTTTGGTGGGTAAATAAAAGTTCAAATAGGGATAAATTGTTATGGATAGGCAGTGTGGTCTTTAAAATTAGTGGATGTTTCATCACAAGCATATTTGACAATTTACAGACAAAAAATTCAATTATTTTAATGAAAATAACATACAAAAATTAAATTTCTTCCAGCAAATAGTTGTATTGGAAAACAATGTTCTTTGTTTTCACTTCACACGAAGGCCCATTTTGTTGCCTAATACAACTTTAGCAATAGCCACCTGCATTTCAAGCCTTTTTTCAAAAGCACAAAGCAATTATCTGTCTAGTTAATTTTGTCTGTTAAGTTACTATTCCTTAATCAAACTTAAATGATTTTATTAATAGACATTTTTTCTTTCAAATATCACCTTTTTACAAGACTGGGAGGGGGATCATACAAAAAGGAGGATTATATAAACTGACTATTAATGTTTCAGAGAACATATGTTAAAATGGGGCTTTTTGTGCTTCTCAAGCTCTCCGCTCTAGAAATGGCACCAAAATTACATATGGTGATATCAATGGTGCCCTTTTCACTTCACTATTTCACTACTTATATGGGCCTCTGGCTGTTTTTCAGATTTCCTGAAAAAGATGGTACTGGTGCATTATATATAATACAGCGCTATAGATTGCACAAGGAAATACAAATGGAAACCCATCAAATGGGTATTTGCAAGAGATAATGGATTGCAAAGTGTGATTTCTTATTGTGTTTACAATATTTAAACTGTTATTTTAGGGGTTTAGGGGGGAGGGGAGGGGAAGGTACCTAGGTTATGTTAAGTATTTAAAATAGGCTGTGCTTTACCCCCCACCCCCTAGTTTGCAAATATATAGCCCAAATTTGTTTCTAAACTATTATATTTTCATCCTATTTTATTTCATTAGTATTAACCAAACTTGACTTCTTTTGTGTATTATGTATAATGCACCAGTACCCAAAAAATATCAGCCATAAACTTCTACTGGCCTATTTGACAAACCAACATAATAGATATCACACCTTAATCACCTTTATATGAAGAATTTTTTCACTAGACCATTTTTGTGGGGGTAAAGTAAAGTTAAGTCTTCAAGGACTTATATAGGTTTTTTTTAAGTAACTTTAAAGTTTGTATTGTGTTTCTTTCAAAGAAGGAGTAATTCTGCATTGGTAATTCCTAGGCTACTAGAATAGCTTAGCATTCTGTGAAAGAGTATTCAGACCCAGTAAAATTCTAGTTTAGCTACATTTTGCTATCTTGGAGAGGGGCTAGGTTATAAAAATGAAACTTTCAGTAATGAATCCATGGCCAAAAATATGCTCAGAGAAGTTATTACCAAGCTTCAATATTAACCCCCATCTGATTTCCAAGTCTTAGAAATTTGCCTACTTGACAGGTCCATTACCTATTGGAATTCTGACATAACAACAATTTCCCTCAATTTCCAGTTTTTGGTTTCTTTTTCTCTGGTTTGAGTCTTAAAAATGCAATCCCTGTTAATTAAATAGAATTTTAAGCCATAGGATAGCAATGTTTTTCTTTCTTCTAAATTTAGGAGATATATTTGCAAATCTTTGAAACCTCATAAATTGGGTTTGAGCAAAGTTTTGAAGCTGAAAACAGTTTTCTTGTACTTTATTTAAGCACAAGAAAAATTTTACAAGGTTTCACTTTTGGTAAAATTCTAGTTTAACTACTTTTACTATCTTGGAAAGGGGTCAGGTTAGGAAAATTAAGCTTTTAGGGATAGATCTACAGACTAAAGTAGGCTCCAGGATGGTATTTTGAAGTACCTCAACTCCTTCTCCCTCTAGAGGGCAGTGACCTTTGATGATGTTTAAAAATCTAATTGTTATGACAGTGAAACCTTGCAAAACAGATCTTCTGCTTAAATCAAGTACAAGAAAACTGTTTTCAGCTTCACAACTTTGCTCAATGCCAATTTATGAGGTTGCAAAGATCTGCAAATAGATATCCTAAATTTAGAAAAAAAAACCCACTGATTTGGCTTAAAATTCTACTCAAATAACAGAAATTGAATTTTCAGAACTAAAACTAGAGAAAAAAGGCCTGTTTTTTCACTCATCAATGTGCTAAGATCTTACATCTTTTGTCAGAAAACGCTTAAAAGTGAAATCTTTGAACTAAGATCTTACATCTTTTGTTGTTTTTATGCAAACGTCTTTCATCATTCTGCTCTGATCAGTGGTCTGAGAACAATGATGAGTAGATCATCAAAGTTCTCTCATCATTGTTCTATATGGAAAAACACTGGCAGTCTTCACACTTTTTGCTAACATCAGTGAGCTGTAAGATCTTAGAAGAAAGATAAGTTAAAAAACGATAATCTTTGCAGAAAGATGTAAGATCTTAGTGCTAAAAAAACGGGCCTAAAGTAACTGATAACTGAAAATTAAGTCATAGCCTACCTGTAACATGCTACAATAGGACGTAATGGAATATCTTTCTTATGAAGTTTAGGCATACCATGAGACTTTGGGGCTGAGCATCCTTCGGGGTAGAATTTTTTGTACATTTGAGGGGTAATTAGTCTACTGTCTTTTAAAGTTCCTAATTCTTTTCTCAACTGATGTGTGTATTTGTCTGTGGAATCACTTATTATTTCTTTGTAAGTATTTTTATCCATTAAAAGGGCATTTGTTTTCATTTCATAATCTGCAGAATTCATAATTACCACTATGTTAACTTTGTCTGCTCTTGTAATTACTGTGTTTTTATCTTTTTTGAAGTTTCAGAGAATTTTAATTCATTCTTTTGACTGAGTTGAAAGCGACAAAGATGGCCTGTAATCAAGAATACTCTTTATAATTTTGCCTCTGAGTAGGTTTACCCCAAAGGATGTTCAGCCCCAAAGTTTTATGGTCTTCCTAAAATCCATAAGAAAGATATTCCATTACGTCCTATTGTAGCATATTATAGTTCTCCAGCTACAGGTGTAGGAAAGTTCTTGGCCCCTATAAGCCTTGTTTAAGCACACAGAAATCTTACATAAAAAATTCAATAGATCTTGTTGAGAAGTTAAAGTTTTGAAGTACAACAGAGAAAACTATGTTATCTAGTGTCAATGCAGTTTCTATGTACACTTCATGCAATGTCCATAAATGTGAGCAGGTTTTACAAAGAAAATTGGAGGAAAATTCTGCTTGGTTGGATTACAAAACTTTGGATATTGACATAATAATGACGCTTCTTTGTCTTTGCAACAAGTTTTCTTTGTATTTTAAGTTCCAAGACAAATTTTTCCTTCAAATCATGGGCCTATCCATGGGCAATGTTTTATCTTCTTATTTGACAAGTTTTACATGGATTTTCACAGAACAATCTGCTTTGAATAGTTTCCACTCACTCCCTCTGGTTTTGTTTCACTGATGATATCCTTTCTGTTTGGGAACACAGACAGGACTCTCTTGAGGAGTTTTTGGTATATTTAAACTCTTTTGATTCAAATCTCCAATTCACAATGGAACTAGAAGATTCAGGAAACCTGCTTTTCTTGGATGTTTTGATTATAAAAATGCTCCTAGCGTTGAATTTTCTATATACAGGAAGCTAAATTTCCTAAATTTAGAAAAAAAACCACTGATTTGGCTTAAAATTCTACTCAAATAACAGGAATTGAATTTTCAGAACTAGAGAAAAAGAAACTGATAACTGAAAATTAAGGTAAAATGCTGTTTTGTCAAAAAATTTCAATAGTTCAAGTAGTCATAGCCTACCTGTCAATTTGGCAAATTTCTAAGACTTAGAAATCAGAAGTTGGCTAATATAGAAGCTTGGCAATACCTTCCCAGAGCATATTTTTGGCCCTGGATTCATTACTGTAGCATTTTTCTAGCCTAACCCCTTTCCAAGATAGCAAAAAGTAGCTAAACTAGAATTTTATATTCACTTTTATAAAGCAAAGATTTTTAAAGATCATCAAAGGTCAGTAGGCTAACATCAAGAGGGAGAAGGAGCAGAGGTAGGTTCCTTAAAATAGCCTACCTTCCAAGGGCATACTTAAGTCTGTAGATCAATCCCTGAAAATTTCCTTTTCCTAACCTAGCCCCTTTCCAAGAAAGCGAAAAGTAGCTAAACGAAAATTTTAGCAGCTTTTTTTTATCTGGGGTGAACCTTTCCCCTTCTTTTCATTATTTACCATAGCTTAAGGCATTTACCTTTCAAAAGTTAATAACATCCTTCAAACATGACCTCACACAAACTCTATTATACAATAGCAGTTACAGAAAGTCAACTAAAGCAAACAAATAGGAGTTCAAGGAGTGACCACATAGGAGAACATACATGAAGTTGATTGTAGTTCAACTAAGGTTAACTAATGTTCAAGGTCCAACTGCATATTAACATCCTGTAGATAAAAATTATAAGCTTTCTAGCTTATCTGTAGTTTGGAAGAGGAACTGGCCCTTTTCATTTGTGCCAATTTATTTTTCTAAAATTATATCCATTGATGATGATGAACGAATTAAAGACCCCTCTTGACTGCTCGGTCACTTGGGTCTTCTTTCAATAAATCTGGATCCCACTTTAGTTAGTCAATCATCAATAATCTGCTCTGTCACATTAATTAATCATAATTATTTTTCCCATCACATTGTCCTATCTCTCCCAATGGCAGTTATAAACTGTACAACCAACTTTATGATTTGTATATTGTCAGTATCATTTGCAAATCCTCCCAAAATCAAATTTACACTCAACTGTTTTCTTCTTTCATGAAAAAAGGCCTTGATATGCTGTCTTTGGAGAGTGTACTTATCACAATCTATAAGAAGATGTACCAGGCTTTCTTCTTTGTCACAAAACTCACAGTTACTTGACTCTCCATAAAAATTTGCCCTGTATAATTTTGTATCTGCATGGCCTGATCTAAGACGAAATGCTAATCTTCCCTCTTTCCTACTTAATCCCTGGTACACATGTCTCTCAAAATTTATTGCTACTTTTCGGGTAACAAACCAATTTCCGGATTGATTTCTGCTATCCTCAAAATCATATGTTCTAACTGATTGTATCAATTGATCTATTTGCATTGCAGATCTAGGAGTTGAACCACTAGTAAATACATTTGTTGTGTGGCATGCCATTTTAGCAGCTGTGTCGGCACTCTCATTCCCCAAAATCTGAACATGGGCTGGGATCCACTGAAGACATATGGTTGCTGTTGACATTAATGGTACTATTTCCGTGTAGCACAATACAACTTCTCTTGAAATTTTCCCATTATGATCAAAATTGGCGAGTGCCTCCAATGCACTTTTTGAATCTGACAACAATACAATGTTTCTTTGGTTACTAAGATTTTCTTTGGCAATTCAATTGCTTCCTTTATGGCTATTATTTCAGCCTGGAAGAATGTTGCCTCTGAATGCAGTTTAAATGACTTTGACACTTGTATCAATGGAATGACAAAGGCGGCTCCTACTGCAGAAATTGGGTTACTTTTCTTAGATCCGTCTGTATATATATCAAGGAATCCCCTGTATTTCTCTGCCATCATTAATTTAAAGTTTATCCTGGAATCATGGTATCCATTCGTTTCAAACTTAAGATTGCAATGTAGCTTAATTGTCTCCCGAGGAGCAGGTAATGCAATTTCTGGAACTTTTAACATATCTGTCATTTTTAGTGTCACTCCAAACTGTTCACTGATACGACAAGACATTTCAAAGATATTTTCCTGGTGTCTCTTTTTAAACTTATTTGATAAAACAATTTTACCTGGTTTAAATATTCTTGATCTAATTAGGTTTGTACTATCTGCTTTCCACAATTTTTTTACATATTTCAGTACATTTACCTTTCTCATAGTTTCCAAGCTTTCAAGTCCTGAATCTGACAATAAAAACCCAAGAGGGGTAGTCTTTCTGGCTGCAAAGGTAATGCGTATAGCTGCATTCTGTATAGACTTAAACTTTGCTTGGGTTGTGTCACTGCCTGAGGAATAAATTACGGAAGCATATTCTATCTTAGACCTAATATATTTTATATAAAACTCCATCATAAAACTGGGTTTTTGCCCCCAGCTAACAGTTGTAAGCATCTTCATAAGATTAAGCCTTTTAACGCAAGCAGCCTTGGTCATTTCAATATATGGTTTCCAATTCAAATTTTGTTCTACATTCACACCATGGAACTTTGCTCCACTCACAAGCTCAATATGCTGGCCATAAAATCTTAATATTGGGGTGATTTTCGTTGTCTTCCAATTTAGTACCATGGCTTTTATTTTACGTGTTGAAAACTTTTGATCAATATCAGTTGCCCAGTTTTCCAATTGCGCTAATACTTCTGAAAAAGCTTTGATTCCCTCTTCCAATGTCCTTGCCTTAACCCACAAAATATTATCATCAGCGAAAATTCCCGCGTTTGAATCTCCTTCTCCAATAGGGATATTATACTCTCCCAGATTGTAAAAATCAGGTCCTAAGGCTGACCCTTGAGGTACTCCCCCTTTCTTCCTCTTACTAGGGCTGTTGACATTGTATTTCTTACTCTCACTGTCACTACTCGGTCTTCAAGATAATTTTTACTTAGCAGCAACATTCTACCTCTAATTCCAGCCTCAATTATTCCTGACAATATTTGTCTATGTACAATGTTATCGAACGCGCCCTTGACGTCGAGGAAAACTGCAATCATTACAAGTCCATTCTGGAGAGCATATAAAGCATCCTGTTTAAAGCAAAGCAAATTTTCTATGGTACTTTTGTTTTTCCTGAAGCCGCATTGTATATCTTTAAGACTGCCCCTTTTTTCTATTTCATAGTTAAGTCTTTTCTTAACAAGTCGTTCATAAACTTTCCCTAAAACTGGGAGCAAAGTTATGAACCACTGGTATTCCAGTTTTGAATTGTCCTTTCCTTGTTTTGGGATCATAATTACTAGGCTACTTTTCCATGAAATTAGAAAATATACATCATTCCAAGCGAAATTGATGATGGCAAGCAACACCATAATCCACTGCTTTGGCAAAGCTTGAACAAACTGTAGATGAATCATATCTTCCCCTGGTGAGGTAATAGGGAGATTTATTATTACGCTGTCAATTTCAAAATTAGAAAATGGCTGATTATAGGGGCACTGCAAATCCTGATTTGCCATTTTTTTAACTTTAGTTGTCATTCTGGCCACTTCTGTAGCATTTGGATGAGTATTTTCTATGGTCTTATTTAGATAATTAGCACTTGCATTCGCCTTATCTTGATCTGTCACTAGTAAGTGAGTATGGTCCTCCCCCGGGGGGTTGGATTTTCCGGGCGGTGGAGTGTTTTGCATTTGTTTGATGAAAACATAGACCTTACTTACTGGTTTCCGGAAATCCAAATTTTCAATAAACTCTTCCCAGCTCTTTTTCTTGGCTTGTGAAATCACTCTCTTAAATGCTGCATACGCTCTTTTCACCTCAATATAGTTGTATATTGTTGTTGCTTGTTCATACTCATTTTTTCTTCTTAGATATTTCTTTTTAGTTGCATCACAATCTTTGTTCCACTATATACTTGAATTCCTTTGTCCCTTATATTTAGCCTTCAGAGTAACAGCTTTTTTTGCTGCGTCAATTATGCTGTCCTGGAAAATCTTCAATTTACCATTAAGATTTTGCTCCCTTTCGGTTTCAGTCAAAGCGTTTTTTTGTTCAAGAAGTTCTTTAAACTTTTGCCAATCTACCTCTTTGATGTGAAACTTAGTAATCTTGTTTGTCTCAAATTTGTCAGAAGTCTCAAACCGGCCATCACAAACATTTAATAAAATTGGGGCATGGTCACTAAACAAAGATGTATTTACTAAGGTTGACACAGTTGCTGATGCCACTAGATCCGGGCTAGTGAAAGTCAAGTCTATAGTGGTGGAAACTCCTGTGATAGGATTTTTTCGGGTTGGAAGCCCTTTTTGTTAATTAAGCATGTATTATTTTCCAATAACATATCTTCAAGGCTTTTACCTGAAGCATTAATAAAATCACAATTACACCAGACTTTACTATGGGCATTAAAATCCCCTATTAAAACCACCTGTTCTGCATTTGGTAT
This sequence comes from Artemia sp. Qi Xiang Cuo, assembly GCF_049724085.1. Classification (NCBI taxonomy): domain Eukaryota; kingdom Metazoa; phylum Arthropoda; class Branchiopoda; order Anostraca; family Artemiidae; genus Artemia; species Artemia sp. Qi Xiang Cuo. The sequence continues at coordinate 16,637,692 of NC_142808.1, read as the reverse complement.
TTTATCAAGTAGTTCATTATTATATCCATTTGACAAATACTTCAATCTGTTTAAAAATTACGCCAGGAACGAAGTTTCCAACTTCACTTTCCACGATTCGTCTGGAATCGCTTTCCGAAAAAGCAGAAAGTGTTTCCAGTCGGTTTTCGCGACTACCGGCGAGTTATTCCTACCCGTCTTCATCCGTGAAAACAAATGGAAAGTGATTCCAGATCGATTTTCCAAGTCGCGAAAACCGCCTTTTAACACTACCTATAAATTAATTCTAAAAGACTGCTTTCCTTAAGTTCGCTCCGACCCTTCACTACGGCAGCTTGTTTCTAAAACCAAGTTTGTAGAACGTTAATAAGGTGAAACGTTATACAAAATAGCGTACAGACGTTTAGGTTTCTGAATTTATTTTGTGCTCATCCCTGGCTTACTCTAAATAACACAGTAACTTTAAAAGCTAATGTCAAAGATATATTTCACTGATTGTTATTTTGTTCCTTATATTATTATTTTGTTCATAATAAGTATCAGAATAACCTTAGATAAGATCTAATGGACTTGTTAGATTTAAATGGGAGAAAGTTACTATTAAATAGTCACCTAGTTTTGTAACTTAACCTAGTTTTGTTCGAAGCTGTACATGATAGGTCTTTCTTGTTTTGTTTGTATATTAGTTTTAGAACTAAGATACAGCGAAGGATTTGGAATTGAAATCCTTGATATTTCATTAAATTATTTGAGAAAGACTTTGGACTTGTATTAGGTTTATGCTAAAAGAGCAAAATTATATATGAGCAAATTCTACATGATAGGCTTTACTATTTTTAGCTAAACAGAATCTTGAACCTTATCAACTCAAAAAGTAATTTAAGCTCCACCTCGAAGCAATTACCATGATTATTTGAAATATATTCTATTGCACACTTAAATCCTGAACATGCAGTCCAAAATTTGCAAGTTTTCCTACTCCATTATAGTTTAATTTAATCGACTTAATAGCTTTCTTTAGAAATAATAATTATCTTTAGAATCCTGAAGTTCTTGCAGTTCATAAATTACGTAAGAATACTGAGCGTCTTACGCACTAAGTTACAGCTGAGCAATATATCGCGAGCACACAGAATAGCGTAACAATATCAGAGACCAGAAATCTAAACGGAAGATTTTTACCTTATTTTACATCACTATCGTTATTTAAGATTACTGTAAAATAATAAGGTGAGCGCAGTAGCGTATAACGGTATTTCACAAACCTCCCTAATTAAAGACATGAGTACATTCAATGGTGTATTTGAGCAATATACCAGTATTAACGACTAAACAAGGCCGATAAATTAACATTGGCATCTTATGAGACATAAATGACGTTAGGGGTTAGGAGGGTTACTGCTTAATACATTCTGGATTAGTTGACGGACATCTTATGTTCTGGTAACCCAAAAAATGCAGGATAAGTGATGTCAGATATGATCTGCAATTTGTGGTCGTATGGGACCAATAGGATCGAAGCTCTGACCTCAAAGACACACTGATTCCCATTTTTAGGGTGTTAACTTGTTTCTAAGATTGTGTCACTTTGAACACCAATAGGTTTTGATAAGTAAATTTGAAAATATCGGATTTTACACATTCGTATAATCAACAAGATTGCGTTGAACCAGACATTGTAGCGAAAACTTGGTTGTTTAAGATTCCAGATTTTAAGTATTGTTCTTTACTTGAACAAAGTTGCTTCCCATTTTTTCATTAACTCTTTTATTGAGGGTTTGCTTAAATTTGATGGAAGCTACCACTCTCAGTCCCATATTTTTATATTTGAACTTAATATGAGAATAGAAAAAACTACGTGAATCATAACGTGAAGTTTAGAAGGTATAATCTGCATAGCTTCATCACGATGGTACATAATACAATGACAAGACCAATAGCTGAATACTGCATATCTGCGTGGTATCCAATAAGAAAATCTGATTCACAGCTTATTGAAAAAGTGTAGAAATGGGCATCAAAATTTGTTCCTTATTTGAAGTATTTGTCTTTTGAGTGTAGGCTAAGGTGTTTGGGACTACCATCTCTATAATTCAGGAGGGATAGATTAGACCTAGTTAATACATTTCGAATTATTAAACCTATTGATAATTTATCTTTTAGTGATTTCTTTCAGTTTAGCCATTATTTGCCCACACGGAAGAACTCATTTAAATTGTATCAGAAAAGGGTTTTAAGAAATGTTAAACAAGGTTATTTTGTAAATCAGTCCATTAAATCGTGGAACATGTTACCTGATCATGTCGTCTCAAAAATTATGATACAGGTTTTAAAACAGCTTTAGTTGGAACCTCTTTTCATGAAGGACAAAATATATATTGCCCTTCATAAGCACATAGATGTAAAATACCTGGAATCTTACTGAAAATATTTAGGATTGTTTCAGGTTGCCCCAGTACAGCAATAAAAAGGAAGCCAAACGTGACTGCAGAAGCTGTGCCAAAATAGCAAAAGCTTCCACCGAAACAGAAATGAAGAAACCAATTTTCTTAGGATTGCCATTGGCTATTGGATCATGCATTGAGGATTGTTATTGAAAAATCTTCGAATAAACCGAGTGTTAGCAAGCGCAAAACATGTTACAAAGATTTGCTGGTAAGCATAACGAACGTAAAACACCAGTTTGAGATGGATTTATTCCAGTGGAGGCTAGGAGAAAGACAAGTTCAGATGTCATTTACAGCACAAAACCATTTTTCAAAATGACTCTAGGCCGAACCTGTTATCGACGTAAGTCTGAAGCTGACAGTATGGATCAAGACAGAAGATACTGTGATAGAGAAGGTTGATAGCCTGATTCTGGTACTAAAATCAGCATTTCGGGACAGCTCTAATTGCAAAGAACCTAGCCAAGGTTAGACTAAAATAAGTGAGATCGTCTGTCATTTTTTAGTACCGGTTGAAAGGAATTTCCTAGAGGTGAACTAAAACCTGTGCATTATTCATTGATAATGAATGAATTGACTGGCATATCTTATCAGAATGTTTTGGAGCGTGTTGCTAAATACAAAATGTCGAGCCACCTGATTTGTGAATTTTTTCCCAGATTTCTCCCTGTTATCGATGCTACTGTAGAAAGAGAGAAGAGACTGATTCTCGATCACCTATCAAAGGGGTTTTTCCGCGGTCTCTTTTGCGAGTCAAGATTGCGAATGGCAAAATTTTGCTGCATCGCGGAAACACTTTTTGCTGATCGACAGTTTTGGTGAAGCCGAAAATCGCGGAAACGGCAGTTTGGATCAAATACTAAGCAGAAATTTCAAATTATGACGCACACGACTCCTGTATCAATTGTAAGGAAGTCATAAATCAAGAGGAGAAGATCCTGATGCTCAAGAAGAAGCAGTGAGGACCTTAATTCGACGACGCATCAATTGTAATCCCTTCTACTTTTGGCATTGCCAATTCTTTATAAGATAAAACTCCTAAATTCTCTCTGATCAGTTTTATTTATGGTTATTCCATTTGGTGTGAATGTTTATTTCTTTTTTATAATAGTCTCAGAAATAGGCATATTATAAAGTAATGCCTACAAAGGTGGATTTGAGTAACACACTAAGGGGTTCCTTAATTCTTGGAAGATAGGCATAGCCTATTTGAGAAGAAAATATACAGCTTACTAATACTATGATAATGCATTGTTACACCTCCCCTATTCCTGAATCATCTTGTTGTCTTTCTTTGCTTGACTTAACCCAGACTTGAGCCTCATTCAATTTGCATCAGTCTTGTCTCACTTTTGTCATAATTTTGAGTCTTGTCAGGAATTATTTGGGTTCTAGGCGTAGCTCTGGTTGTGTCTATACTTAAACCAAACAGACTAAGCCCTTCAAGCAAACTACAATGAAACTTGACTGGTGATCAAGTTCCGAACATGACTGCTCTCGTCACAGTTGCATTTTGGATACAAGTCGATCAAACAGGGTAAAGGTGCAGATTAGTTCCGCCTGATTAAAATGACCTATTTCTTACTGTTATTCAGTCAATTGGGCTGTAAAGTTGCACATATACTGTCCAGTAAAAGCGGGATATAAACAAATTACTTCTTACTGTACATCCTGATTTTATTGGTTGGGCCTCTGCACCCTACACTACGGGGGAACTAATTTGCACATTGACCTCGAACAGAAATACACTGACGAGACTCTTTACATAAGCAACTTAAATGAGGCTTTAACCTCCCTCACAATTTGGCCAGTGTCTTAAGGCAGGTCAGACAGGAGCAGGGTTATATCTGCAGAATATAAATGATGATGGTTGCATTTAGATCCAAAAGCTCTGAAAAATAAACAATATGTAGTTATCAGCTATCATTGTCTTTTAAACTTACCCTAGGAAACCGGTTCTCATGAGCAGTGGATCATCAGCAGCCAGTAAGAATGCATTGACCAATGGGAATGTCCAGGCCCAGCACTCTATTGAAATTAGATTTGCAGGAGCAGTGAGCAAAGAATTAGGCCGACAAAGAAAAGCCCCTCTAACTAAAAACATGTCCAGGTTAAAGCAAAGTTATTCATGTTTATTTCAGGCCTGCTTTAAGTAATTCAAATAATCCAGCCCATTTTGAAATGTTTATCTGAACCAATAGCACAACAGCAACCCTGTTCCCCTAACTGGTTAACATCAAATTATATATATATACACATTTTTTTTTTACGTCAAACCATGGAATCAATCCTTCCAGCTATAATTACACTCGTCACTAAGCTTCTAGAAAGTTCATCTGATGAATCAGATGACAGTGATAGTGAAATTTTATGAACTTTGTCTATGAACTTCTGCTTCTGTGGCTTAGAATCACATCACAGGCAGCAAAACTATATTAGTGATGTCATACCAAAATACTCCAATGAGAACTTTAGAAAACATTTCAGAATGGATACAAAAAACCTTTGAAAAACCTTTTGTTGGACCGTGGAAACGCTTTGCTGATGAAAAGATCGATCCACAAAACGCGCGGAAACACCTAGTTGATCAACAATCTTGATTCAATATTTTTTTGTTGGACGGCGGAAAAACCCCTCAAGTCTAGGCTAAAAATTACAGAATTTACACAATATTTGTTTTGATAACTCAAATGTTAAGAGCAGCCAGCGAAATGGACTAACGGTGCTTCTAAAAGAATAAGTCCCGGATTTATTTATACTTGGTTGTACAATTTATTCGCTCGTATTGTGCTCCCTATGTCGAGCAAAAAAATTACCTGACGACTTAAATATTTTTATCTGTGACGTTGTCTCATATGTCATTTGCCGTGTTGAAAGCCACAAATTGTTGCAAGTTGTGAGCAAGAGGTGGCTGTCGTTGGAAGCATCTACTCTTAGAATTCTGAAGTAGTAGACCCCCCTTATGCTATTTTCACAAACCACAGTAAGGGTGACGAAGCCATGAGAGAGAAAGCTTTGAAAATGCTAATTTTCATGCACAATAATAATTATTTTTAGTATTTTCTCTTAGATTTACCAACTAAATTGACCACAGTTCCATTCTTCAAAATCTGAAAATTCTAGTCCCTGAAGAAGCACTGTCTGGAAAAGTTGATGCGCTAATGCATTTGATGGTACGTTTCCCCAGCCATTTTCTAGAAAAAAAAAATGATCTGAGGGAGGATTCTTCGAAAGACCCCACAGTCTTCTGGCTGTCTTAAAAAAGTTCATTGGTCGGATTTTCCAAACCTTGGTGATTTTATGTTACCTTATATGCAGGGTCACGCTTAAGTGCAGAGCGGAAGTCTTCTGAACTTAATAGCCACAAAACCTTGATTCAAAATTGACGTCTTACAGAAACCGTAGCCAAAGCTGTACAATCTAAGCAGTATGTGTGGAGAGAGGGCGATGAAAATCATCTACATATGTGGAAAGGATCGTCAAGACTGTTCCGTTGGTATCAATTTCGGCAGATTTTCAAGAAAAAAAGAGCAAGATGTCTTTATTTTTGACGCTACAGAAGAAGATATTGTTTTTTTTTTAGCAGCCCTAGTCTCTTCTTTAAACTGTGTCTGCTCGGATCTGTTTTAATTCACGTTAATTAAAAATCCCCACCAGGTGTTTTTTTTCTTTTTTGAAGTATTGTAAAACCCTCTCTTCATTTCGGCTTTTTCAGGTGAAGTTGGCAGTGTAAAAACCGATTTTGGGTCGTCGGAAAACATACTTTTCGGAAAAAAAACTTGAAATGCATCTGATTTGCTTTTATGAGCCTTAAGAGTACTAATGGAGACTGGGGCTACCTAGAAAAAGTAAAAAAGAACGGGCAACTTTGCCTGAAAAAGCAATTGTGAAAATACGGCTTGACACCTTCTTAGTGTTAGAATTTTTATGAAGAAGGTTTGAAAACTGAAATTGAGTTTGTAACTTTGCAATTTTGTCTGAAAGAACTTAGGTTTATTATAGCTGGAGAAGTTTGAGTTCACTGTAGTTGTGACAAAATAAATATAAGTTCAATTTCAACAGCAGTGAAAGAGATCCATCAATAAAGTTGAATCACTCTTCCAGTAATGCTCCCAACAATACAATATAGCAGTTTACCCACGACTAGCTGTAAATGTTTTTTTTTCATCTCTTGGGATTTATACACCAAATAAAAATGCTTAATGATCTTAGGAATAGAAATATGTCCAAGTCAAAAAAGACACACATAATTCAATGTGGTTCTCTGCTGCATGTAAACAACACCTAGAACCCATTTTTGAGTTACTGGCCCAATCAATAAATGAGATACTGGCTCACTTGGTATTCTTGCAGAAGCCAGCAATCTCACTGGATGTTTTATCCTCACTGAGTCGTTATGTGACGTCATCTGTGAGGTCACTGGATTGTTTTCACAAACAGGGTCTCAAAAGCTCTGGTTATTGGAGCAGGCACATAAAATTGCGATGTTTGTAGTCATGAAAAGAGACAGAATATGCAGAAGAAGTATTAAAAGATAAAAGCTATATTAAATGCCTTAAAGCCAGTCTCCATTTGGCGGATTCTGCAAATCTGCACCGCCAATCTGCAAATTTTATTTCAATGGAGACTTCTTTTCCGGCTCCGTATTGGCAGTTTGCAGATACTGCAACCTTCGACGTTGCTTTTTCTGCAAGATGGCAGAATGGCAGAATCTGCCAAATGGAGACTGGCTTTTACGGGACGGAAGACTGTCAGTTACACACTTCACTGTTTGATTTTGCGCCACAGAGCCAGTCAATGGGCCAGTGACTGGTTGCTATGGTAATGCATACTTTTTGTTACTGAAACCAGTCTTTCAGTGACTGAACTAATTTATAAAAAATTTACTCCCATACTTGTAATTGCCCACTGTGTGCGAACAGCAAGTTCGACGTAGACACTAAAATTTTAGGTCTGTCTTACTTTTTAAGCCGAAATCGTTTTTGTTGGCTCTCACCAGCAGAGTGGCAGCGCCTTACTTAACAGCCCTGGAAGAAACAAAGGAATTGAATAGCAATTTTTTTTTTATAAAAGGCAAATGGCCAGCCGAGGTGTTTGTATATTTAAGCATCAAGCCTACATTAATGGAAAATGGTTAAATGCCTTATCTGGAAAGAAATTCCCTGTTTCCAATCCGGCTAATGGACTGAAGATTGGTGAAGTTCCTGACATGAATGAAGAAGACACATTGCATGCAATTGCAGCTGCTAAAGAAAGTTTCAAGGAATGGCAGAATGTCCCTGCAAAGGTGGGTAAGTGTTAGAAACATGAAAAAATTGAAGCTGAGAGGTTTATTACTGTCTTAAAGTGCTGGCTAGGTCTAGTCAAGTTAGGCAAATGAAACTCTCAAGAAGGGACTTCTATCTCAGATTATGCTCTAGGAGGTTTTTTATGTATGTTTCATGGATTTTTATATGAAGGCGGCTTACTTAGAAATGTTGAAGGGCCACTCAGGTAGGGGGTGGCCGTGCCAAATTAAGAGTGTATTAGATCAGTGTGGACTAAGCCATATGTGGGGGATGGTTTAGGGCTCAAGAATATGGGGGATCAAGTAAGTAGAGTATTTGAAAGGATTTTACAGGACCAAGAAATACAGGCATGACAGGCCCAGCATTCAATTTCAAATTCACTGTGGCTTTATTGTTGATCCAAGGAGATTTGGGGTTAAGTTTTATTTTTTAAGGTGGGTTTGAATAAAAATGAAATAAAGTTATTAATTGAAATGAGGGCTGATAGTTTGCCACTGGGCCAAAGAAGAAAGATTATTGGGAGGGAAAAGTCAAAGGCTGGTCCTTATTATTATCCTATGTGTGGAGGTTTAGATGAGTGTATATCACTTGATGTGTGAATGTGAGGAGCTGAATGATTGGAGACTGGAAGTGTTTGGTAGGGGGGATTATGATTTTGAGTGGTTGGTGAATGTGTGTGCAGATGAGTGTTTTATGGGTATCAGAAGCTTGGCATGATTCCTTTGTCTTGCAATGTATCATAGAAGTAGATTTCTGTAGGATTATGTTAGGTTATGTGCAATTTCCTTTGTAATGGTTCTTTGTTTATATTTTTTGCCATGGCCTATGAGCTTTTAACACAAATAAATTCTATTCTATTCTATAACCTTTTCAAGAACAGTGATCTCTGATTAACAGAAAATTTTTGTTTGGCTATGCCTTGCAGTAAAGATGCATTATATATGTCTGTGTTCAAAGCTGGCAACAACATATACAAAACTGATACAAAGAGACATAATAAATACGCAAATACAAATAAACAGCCTAGATATAGGCCTAGACTAGTAACTCAGCAGAGCTGTTCCTAGGGGAAGGCAACTGGGTCATCTACCTTGGGCGCTACCACTGGAGGGGGGAAGGTCACTGTGACTAGGAAATTGTCTGTTTAAATCAAATTATTCACCTTGTTTTGGCTTATATTTGAATTGGAACAGGGAGGGGGGGGGGGGGTAAACTTTTTGTTATTCATATTATTGACTTACAAATAAAGTAAATATTACTACTCAATGCCTTTATTTATGCTCTTTCCAAATATAATAATCATGTTTGTCAGAAATGAATATCATCCCCTCCCCTCTTTATACCAATTCAGGGTATATATTTGCACATTAGGGGAGTGGGGGTAAATTTTATTTCTGATGTAAATGTGAGGTAAGTGTTAACTTTTTCCCACCCCCCTACTGTGCAAATATATACCCTGAATTGGTATATATAGGGGGGGGGGGTAAAATTTATTTCTGACAAAAATGATTATTATATTTGGAAAGAGCATAAAAAAGACAGTAAGTTGTATGTTTACTTTATTTGTAAGTCAATAATATGAATAATGAAAAATTTACTGGGAGGGGGGTGTACTGCTCTCCAAAAATCTAGACAATATCAACTTCAGTTTAACTCAGCAGTGTTAGGCTAGTATGTTGAAAAATGGATAAGTTCTTGACTGGTTATAAAAGGATATCCTCTAATGATGACTATCCTGATGTTGGCACAAGTAGAAGGAATCAGGAAGACAGAACTCCCAAGACAAGACAAATACAAATCATCATATTAATTGTTTAGATTTACAAGTGTTATTAGCCTACTGATAACACAGGAAAACCAAAGTTATTCCATTAAATGTGTTAAAGTATATTACAGGATTATGAATTGTATAAAACCACACACAATAGGAGAAACATTAATTTTGATAGTAGATATTGATATGGTGAAAACAATGATTGGGAAATCATTTGCACAACCATTGCAACCATTATTGCTTGCTTATAAAACTATAGGTATTGAAGACATATCTGATGATCTTTGCAATCAATTAGTTTTATAGATGTATTTTTCAAAATTTGCCTTACAAGTAGATGAAGAAATCAGTATAGCTAATGATGTGCCTTTTATTGCTTATATTTTATATGTTAAAGAGAATAATATAATTAAAGATATATTATTTTGCAAACCCATATTCTTCAAAGCCATATCCAGTGAGATATTAAATACAATCAACATTTTTTTTTTATAAGAGCAGCATATAGTTGAATAATTGCACTGGGCTTTGTACAGATGATGTACAGTCAATCTATGGACACAGAACTGGCCTTCAAGCACTAATTAAAAGGAAAACACCCAATGCTCTCTGGATGCACCATATGCTCTGTAGAGCAGCTCTTATATAAAAAAACATAAGTAAGGAACTTTGCATTTTTACAAAAGTTATAAAACACTGTCCATTAAAGGTTTAGTTATGTTATGTAGATAAAAAACTCTGTGAAGATATGAAAGCTGCATAAATCTCAATATTGGATTATTGTGAAGCATACTGGCTATCTTTTGCAAAGGGGATTAAGAGGATTTATGAATTCAAGGTGAAATTGTAATTTTTCTCAAAGAAAATCATATTGGGGATGCAAATGTGCAATTTTATTGTTCAAGTTACCTATTAAGTAGAAAATCGAGTGTTTTGAATAAATCAATGCAAGGGCTATAAATGCATTTATTGATTTAAAAAGGTAAATTTAAAGCATTCATAAGAAAATAGAGATATGGAAGACAAATTTGAAAAAAAAAAATTGGTTTCACATGTTTCCACTTTTGAATTTATGTGCCCAAGTTAATATAGAAGCAAACAAAAATCCATTTGTTGAATACTTGAATGGTTTTTTAATTTGTTTTTTGGAATATTTTCATGTTTTGACAGGATTCATTTTATCAACAAATAGGATGACAAATTTGAATTAACAAGTATTGAAAAAGAAATCTTGATTGAATTACCTTGTGATATCTCTTTAAAACAAAAATTTCAGTATGTATCACTGATTCAGTTTTGGCTAGATAACAAGAGTGAATATAATTTTTTGTCAAATACTGCTTTAAAAGTATTACTGCTGTTTATAACATCTTGTTTTTGCAAAACAGGATTTTTTGTATTTGCTGCAATAAAATCAAATATTGTGCCCATTTGGTTGTAGAAAAAGATTTTTGTGTTGCTGAGAAAAGATCATGATGACCACTTGTAGATATCTTGCTGGAAGATACCACCAGATAGCTAATAGAAAGTAGAGTATACATTACCTTAATTACCTTAATTCACAGTTCGGAGCAAATTAAGGTCCATACTGGATCTGTTGTGCTTAGAGGAAAAATCCTTGGTAAACAGGGACACATGCAAAGAAAATCTTTAAAAATTCTAAAAATAAATTCAAAACAGTAATAGATACCTACTAATTTTATCTTTAAGTTACATTGCTTTGCTTTCTAATGGATAAATGTACAATCCACTATATTTTCCCATTAGGCTGTGATTTACAACAGTGAACAGTTATATCAATCACAGTTATGGTTGTTTATTATTTAGTGGGCCTACTAGTTAGCTATCAAGATAATCTTATATAAGTTGTGAAATCAGCTAACTAGTTGGCTACTAACATTTCAGTTGGCTATAGGTACCCTAGCCTCAACCTATAGCTTAAATTAGTCTACTAGTCAGCTATCAAAATGGTCATATATGCACTGTGAAATTATTTGGGTATCAATTATCTCAGTCATACAAACCCTTGATTTTGAATGCCCAACTGGTTGTTTATATTCTTATTTTTGGCATTATTTTTGGAAGACAGTGGTGTTTATGCCCTTATGTTTGCTATATATTGCAGTATATAGGTACGCCTGAAAATTGGGCCAAAAAGTCTTTCATGAATGGCTTCAAACTTACAACCACAAGTCTCTTGTTTCCATGGAAGCACTAATGAACAAAATCAAGTTGTATTTTGGGCTATTGGTCTCCAAAAAAGTGGCTAAAAAGTAAATGAAGCAAGGTTTTTTTGCATCTGCTTGAAACACACATCCTCAACTCCCCAAATTGCTTAGGAAGAAATCAAAACTATTTTTAACTCCCTCAAAAATGGGGTCAAAAATAGAATTGATTCCCCCCCCCCCACATATTGTGACATTTACATCTTTAAGTTTTTTTTTTGCCAAGGGCATAACAAAAGAAAACAAGATTTTTGGTACAAAACACCTAGCTAGGCTTAGGAAACAGGCCCTCAAGCCTTAATTTTGCTTCTAAATTGGCCTAAAATTGATGTTTATAAGTTTTTAAGCTGAGGGGACACCATTGCTTAGGGAAATATTGGTTTGCCAAAAACTTTTTTTTTTAAAATAGCCCAAGCCTGGCATCTAATTGCATCTAAGTATTATGCTGTTGAAGATTGAACACTGTATTCATACAAGGTTATTTATCCATTTGTTTAGTTCTTCTACAGGTACTATTTGGTGGTGTGCTATTTTTCTCTATCCCCTCCAAGCATTGCCATGGCTTTTCACTTTGATTTATTTACTAACACCATCTAATATTACAATTCCACTGTGCCTCCTATGTTATATTTGTTGTTGAAGTGCCATCTATATTCCTCAGTATTAAGGTGCATCATCAGGGCCATACAGATCTCTCAGGCAACAAGCAGAGGAAACCTGCTGCAAGCACTTTAGGTCAAATTAAATTAAAGCTGATTTAATTTGATAAATCAAATTACAGATTTGATTCAGTATAAAATTCAACTAAGAAAAGAAGGGAAAATAGGAAATGCTAATATGCTCTGCAACTCAGTACGTAAAATGCCAAGAAAAGCTGCAGCTCAGTATTACCACCAAAAAATTGATAATCTTTTTAAATTAAAGCCTAGCACGTGGTATAAGGAAATAAAACAAATTTTTGGAAAATCCCCTAGTGGTGTTGATTTTTGTTCAGATTCTAATGATAAAACAGTTGCTAACCAGTTAAATGGTCTAATCCAGTCTTTGCCACCTCTTAATGTAAGTAAAACAAAGCAAGAGTATCAGACAATTCCGCATCATGGCATCCTTTACCTATTATTTCTGAGGATCAAGTTTTTAGTAAAATAAAAGAAACCTAAACAAACTAGTAAAAGTCCCATAGAGATTCCAAATGAACTTATAAAATAATTTCCTGACAAATTGACTAAGCCACTAGCACAAATTTTTAATTGCATTCAACTTCTTCAGTTTACCAACAGATATGGAAAATGGGGTATGTTACTCCAATCCCTAAAAGAGATACTGAACTTAATTTTGATGGTATGAGGCCAATCACTTTGAACCCCTTGTTCAGCAAAATGTACAAAAGTTTTGTAGCATATTGGCTAAAAGCTGAAGTTGAATCCTCACCATTGATCCTCATCAATATGGTAACAGAAAGAATACATCAACATCTCATTATCTAGTCAGTCTTTTACATTTTATTTTTAAGCATGTTGATGAGCCTGGTAAATGGCTAAACTTAATAACAATTGATTTTAAAAAGGGTTTTCATTTGATTGATTATAACATTTTAATTTCTAAGCTTTTAATTGATTTTAGAGTGAATCCTGCTGTTGTGAAAATCATTCAGAGTTTTTTAATAAATAGGTTCCAAATTTTTAAATATAAGAAGTCTTTCTCTGAACCCAAGCCAGTTTTTTTGTGGTGTACCTCAAAGTACCATTCTGGGTCCTATTCTTTTTCTGGTTATGATCAATGATATTCATAATGACTGTGAATACTGCTGGAAATATGTTGATGACCTTACACTTCGAGAAATTTTTGAAGCAAATGAATGTAGCAAAGCTCAAATTTTAATTGGTAATGTGTAGACTAAAGCTTCCAGTTCAAATGTGACAGTAAACCTTCTATTTTAACTGTTTCATTTTTAAATTCTTCTGAAACAAATTTTCTAGCACCTATCTCTGATTCTCTTAAAGTCAGGAAGATTAAACTCTTGGGAGTTACTATTACCTGTGATTCAAAATGGGAAGCAAACACATCTAGTCTAGTAAAAAGGGGTAATGCTGGGCTGTAGAGGCTCAAGCTTATGTTGAAACATGGTGCCCCTCCAGATCACCTCCACCGAATATTTGCATCTTTTATTTGACCAATTCTAGAATATGCATCTCCTGTATGGCATTTTGGACTGACGGCTGAGCAAAGCGCCAGGCTCTAAAGAGTTCAGAAAAGAGCTCTAATGATAGTATCAAAGCATGCAGAAATGTTGTATGAAGAGCTGCTGACAAAGTTTAAAATGCAAACTCCGAAAAAAAAGAAGAGAGAAACTCTGCATGGATTTCAGAAGAAAATCTCTGATCCACCCAACCCACAAAACCCTTTTCCTCCCTCCACAACAAACGACTCCCGCGCAGGGTTGCAGTGCCTGTTGAGAAACTTCAGCTGGTATACCGTGCCCATCAACAGTTAGCAAAAAGTTTTTTACCTTGTTTTGTAAAAATGTATCATGAAAAGCAGGAGGATTGATTAGAGTGTTTTATGTATTTGCTTTTTAATGTGACTATACAAAAGAAATTTGGCAGTGCCATGAAAATTTTGGTGAAAATAAAAATTTATCTATCTATCAGGTACCTGCTGGTATATAGTTACTCTTTAATTATGGAGAATAGAAGAGTGGTTCCCAACCTTTTCCTTATTCCTGGATGTATGCATAGCCACAGGTGTAGGGTGATTGCCACTACTAGCAAGCAGATCAGATCATCCACGTCTGCCAAACCTAGAATCAAAAGACCCAACCCCCACTCCCCCCCCAAAAAAAATGTTGACAGCTGTAAGATTTGTGATAAGGGGTTTGGAACAGCTGAAACCACAGAGTGTTGTGATTCATGTCACAGTTAGATAGGCATTGACTGCCTTGACATTCAACAACTTTTGGTTTGAGCTCTGGACTCAAATGTCCAGAAGATTTGATTTAGTGGTCTTGCATTGAATGCAAAATAAAAGGTCCTGAAATATATAAAAAAAGCTAAAAAATATTGAGATTTCCAATTTTTTGAAAACTGAAAAAACCTGTGTTGTCCACTACATGAGAACAAGTAAGCCAAATTACATATATAATATATCTTTAAGAACAGTTGATGCAGTAGAAACACCTTGGTTGCTATGTTGACAGTAAGCTAAAATTTGATAAACTTGCATCACTTATATCAAAAAGTGTGAATTCTCACGTCCACATTCTGAAAATATGCTTTGCAAACTCAATTTTTACAGCTTAAAACATAACACAAAGCAGTAGTGGGGTTTATTGTTGGGTATTGCCCTAGTGTGTGGTACCCATTAAACAGGCTGCAAGTTGAATCTGTAAAGAGGTGTACAGCAATATAAAAGGTAAAGAATGTAGCATTGGACTTTACAATCCCTACTGGTGGTGCTGATATCTGTTTCATGGCCCTTTAGCCAGGGAGTGCAATTGGGGGTTTGGGCCAGTGATCCTGTGGTTTTGTAAAACCCTTCCTGTTTACCTTCCGCTTATTTTTCAGGTACCTGTTTAGAGCTGGGTTGACTCTAGATGAGCTTTTAGAGTTGCATCACTGACTCCCATTAAAAAGTTACCTTACAGTTACCAAGTATGTAGTTTACACATTCCATGTTTACAGTTTCGTAGTTAAGGCTGATTTGATGAACATATTCATTATCATTCATTGGGCTGAGCTTGTGCACTCAAGTATGTTTTTAGATTTTTGCATTACAGAGCTATTAGACATAACGCCTACAAGGTGTGCCCCTCAGAAGTAAACAGAAGAATTGGCTCAAATGGTTATGTTTTGCAAGTTTGTAACTGCTGGAACCATCATCCAGAGGATGGTAGTATGTTCTGAAAGTTTTGATAATTTAAGAGCTCAATGCCCAGTAGTTATTTTTACCAGTATGTATCTGAATATCCTAGATTTAGTTTTCAAATAGGAAGTTTTTTTTTGCATTAGTATTTAGTTATATTAGTTGCTCCAATTGCTTAATTATATGTTTTTATTTATGCACAACAAGTGAAAGCTTTCAGGGTTG
The DNA here is from genome assembly GCF_049724085.1 of Artemia sp. Qi Xiang Cuo. NCBI lineage: Eukaryota > Metazoa > Arthropoda > Branchiopoda > Anostraca > Artemiidae > Artemia > Artemia sp. Qi Xiang Cuo. The sequence continues at coordinate 16,621,893 of NC_142808.1, read as the reverse complement.
TGGTAATAATAAGAAAATAAAATGTTTTGAATTTATATCTGCTAGTTCTTGACCTGAAAGGACCCTAATGTTAAAAGTCTAATGTATACATAAATTTTAAATTTGGGGCAAAGATCCCAATGAATGCCAAAAATTTTTTTCCAGTTGAGTTTAAGCATATGCCTGAAAGTCCTTGGGCCAAGGGCTTTGGTACATAATCCTTGGGCATATTTAATCAACATTTTGAGATGACTAATTTCTTCAGGATAATCAAACCTGTTACCTAGTAGGCTATGTCTTCCATCTAAGGGACAAGGGTGCTAAATTCTGTAAATTACTTATTGTTTACAGACAGTTTTTGGAGGGTAATTTTGCTTATTGATTGGCTTGAAAATACTATGGATCACTCCTTTCGTCAAGGAAACCTCATAATCTATTAGGAGGAGCATTAGGAGGTCACAAAAATGAAAAAAAAAACATGTTTGAAACTTATTGCCTTAAGCCCCCTCAGCAAAGGGGACCATGATGTACCCCCCCCCCCCAAAAAAAAAGTTTGTGGGCATGGGCAAAACTAGTGTCTGAAAAAGGATTTAAACTTTTCCCCCCAATTGACTTGAAACATATATCCACAAGTTTTTGTGTCAAGGGGACCACAATGCAAAGAAAAATTGAAAAACTTGTTATTTCCAAAAATTGGACCCATTAAAGGTTAGAATTTACATGTGCAAGCTCCTGTGCTGTTTATTCTACTGCTCCAAATAATTAAGGCTGGGGGCTTGGCCCCCTCTCCCCAAAATGAGCTCTTTTGTTTGTTTGAAACTCATCTGAATGCCATTGTGCCAAGGGAAAACATCTTTTATTTTCAAGAGAAGCTAGAAATCTATTTACATGAATCTTCAATGCAGATCCAAATGCACAGAATAAACTTCAAAAATAAATTTGTCTATTGGAAAAACAGTCTTGCTGAAGTTGATAGTGGTGTACCTCAAGGAACAATTTGTGGTCCAACTGTGTTCAGTATTTTTGTTATTGATGCTCCATAAGCTGTAAATAATCAGATGAATCTATATGAGTAGATGGATCTATATTTTCAGGAAAAGCTAGAAGTCTATATGAATCTTAAATGCAGATCCAAATGCACAGAATAAACTTCAAAATAAATTTGTTTATTGGAAAAACATTCTGGCTGAAGTTGATGGTGGTGTACATCAAGGAACAATTTGTGGTCCAACTGTGTTCAGTATTTTTGTCATTGATGCTCCATGAGCTGTAAATAATCAGATGAATCTATATGCTGATGATTTAAAGCCTATTAGGCCCACAGAGCATCAATGACAAGAGCGAGCAGATCCAAATGCACAGAATAAACTTCAAAAATAAATTTGTTTATTGGAAAAACAGTCTTGCTGAACTTGATAATGGTGTACCTCAAGGAACAATTGGCGGTCCAACTGTGTTGAGTATTTTTATTATTGACGCTCCATGAGCTGTAAATAATCAGATGAATCTATATGCTGATGATTTAAAGCCTATTGGGTCCACAGAGCCATCAATGACAAGAGCTTCAAGCTTCTATGCAGGATTTCAAGTGATACAATGATTTTTTTTAGTTGAATACAGGTTTTCACAGAATCGTTAACATGTTATTAATCGCGATTTAGCAAAGTTGTGAGGCTCAACACTTTTCTTGGGCTAGTTTGTAGTATAGTCTAGACCTAATCCAAGTTCATCTATGGTCTGTTTCATTTGGGCAGGGAAAAGAGGAGAGGTACACAGTTCAAAAGATATTTCTAGGTCATAATTTAATCTCTAGATACATTCCTGAAAGTTTTGTTTACCTAACTCAACTGCTTGCCAAAATAACAAAACACTCCCAATTTAGAATTTTACCAAAACTACAAGAAATTAGCAAACTGGGATAACACTGTACATCAAAATAAGGGGCCATGAGTAGGCTATACTTAACCATATCTTATAGAAATGGGATGTTAGATTTTTTCTTTTTTTTGGGGGGGGGGGCTTGATTGAAGGTCTGTATTTTGATCACTTTGCCCTTTTGATTAGTCTTGGAAGGATTCTTTGCATCCTGCATGGAGTTAGAATATATAGTTTTTTGTGTTATTAAGATATACATATTATCTTAAATTATATTCAATCGCACTTGCCAGGGATAAGGACAAGTCCTGTGAGCACTGGTCACTGATGATGATAATTCAACTCGTTAGGTGCATCCCATTTTGTGAGCCAAGGTTTCTTGTACCAGTATTTGTCAACTGCAAACTTGAAGGCTTCAATACTGGGGGGCATAATTGCATTCTGGCTAAGGGAGTTTCATAGGCTGACTACGCGGTTAGAATATAATTTATTTGGCCTGGTTCTAGCACGTTTTCGATAATAAAGCTTCAAGGGGTGGCCTCTAGTACTTGGTGAACTGACTCTCTGGAACAGGTTGGGGATCACACTTCGGTCATGTACTAACTTGTATGTCATTATTACATATCCTCGCCTACGTCTATATGTGAGAGATGGTAGTCTAAGCTTATGTAATTGGGTAGGGCATATAAGATGTTGAAATCCCTTTATGCATTTATTTGCACCTCGCTCCATTGATATATATATATTTATATATATATATATATATATATATATATATATATATATATATATATATATATATATATATATATATATATATATATATATATATATATATATATATATATATATATATATATATATATATATATATATATATATATATATATATATATATATATATATATATATATATATATATATATATATATATATATATATATATATATATATATATATATATATATATATATATATATATATATATATATATATATATATATATATATATATATATATATATATATATATATATATATATATATATATATATATATATATATATATATATATATATATATATATATATATATATATATATATATATATTTGTTGCATCTGGGAACATGAAAAATAATCCACTAGTCTTTATCCAAATCATAATCAGCCCTTATACATGTATTGAACCTTTGTGTGAAGGAAGCAATACGGAATATGTTTTTAGTGCAAGTAGCTCCCTGATGGGGGCAGTTCCAGACAGCAGTATCTATTGAAGGTGGGCCATGGGGGTCTATGCCCCCTATATTTTGAATATACCTCTTTTGGGGTATTTTTGAAAAATACCTTTTTTTGTCATTGAAAAACGACAATTTCCCCTTCCCTTAGATATTGAAAAACACATTTGCCCCCTCCCCCCTTAAATTTTCGTCAGTTGACACTACTGGTTCCAGGTGGATGTGCAGCACCAAAAAAATAACGTTTTTTCTTCAAATATTCTATTATTGATGTGTCTTCCTACAGGTAATTAGAGAAAAATATGTCTATATATTGGTCCTGTCACTTTGAGAAAAGGCAGCACAGGTCACAAGGAAAAAAAAACTTCTTCAGATGAGTTAAAGTAGCTCTAGAAGAGCTACATATTCATATTCATTTAATCTAAATGTTTATTTGTCGTTTTAATTTAGGAAAGGAGTAAATATTTAAGAAAATGGTTTGAGTTGATTGACAAAAGTTCGGAAGATATTGCCAAGTTGATGACTGCTGAGAATGGGAAGCCGCTGATAGAAGCTAAAGCAGAAGTTGCTTATGGAGCAGGTTACATCGAATGGTTTGCTGAAGAAGCTAAACGCATTTATGTAAGTTTTTTAGCATATATTGATGATTTTTCAACTCTAAAGCTTAAAAATTCTGTTTGAAGGAAGATATTAATAATGAAAAAATAAACTTGAAATAAAATTGTTTCTATTGAATTTTATGTTCGTTTATTTTTAATATAAATGTTGGATTGTTTTCAGTTTCAAGAACATTAATTACTTGCTGTTTTAACAACATTTTAATAACAATCACTTGAAGCATATGCCGTTTTATTAATTTTAAGCATTTTTTTTGTTAATTTTGTTAATTGATTAATTCATACATTAACTATTTACACCTCAAATAATATTTTTTTTTGCTTCAGACATTATTTAGCTCATCGTGTAATTATACAATCAATGCTACATAGCTTATAAGCAACTCACAGGTGTATACTACTACTTATTGAAACTCTGGGTACATCGGTGGCGTAATTTCGTCAAAATCGTGGGGGGGTGGGGCAAAGATGGAACCATTTTCCCCAAATTAAATGAAAATGAAAGTGAAAACTGAAAAGTGAGCCCTATAGTGCCATAGGTGTAAATATATATTAAAGAAAACTGACCTGTTTATGTGGATGCTTGAATTATGCAGGCTTATCTTAATTTTGACAATATTTTTGAAGAGACTAAATTTCAGCTGGGTGGGGGGACTGTGGTCTGGGGGGGGGGGCAAACCGAGGTCTGGGAGGTACAGTTGACCCCTGCTCCTTAGCAAATTACGCCCCTGGGGTACATGTGCAAATACTTTTTTTAACGCTCCTAAGAAAATTTCCTCAAAACGATTTATTCTATTTTGCAAACCATATCTACTGTTTTCGTGCCCGAATATCTTGACTGTTACCAGCATCACGTCTGAAAGGAAGGGGGGGGTATCGTTCCCTCGACTGAATCTTGACTTTTTGACTTGTATTGGAATTTGTTCGCCAAAAAAAGTAATCGAACTTTTTGGCAATCTGAAAGTAAGTTTTCCGTAGCAAAAGAATATTCTACCTGAGTGAATGTTTATGGGAAACCACAATTAGGCACCTACGTATCTTTGCGGTGACAATATAACGTTTCGTTCTATTGAGTACCAACTTGAGGTACAACTTGAGCTGTTTTAGAGCCTCTGTTTGCTTTTTTTTGCTTCAGAAATTCTTAGTGTCACTGTTTATATTTCTGTATCAATAAGTATCTAGAAAGCTTATCAAAGTCAAATTGATATGCGACTGAGGAAAAGTATGTCTTGTTAGAGCTGTTCTGAAACCCAAAACAAAGATATGAGAAAACTGCCAAAAAAGTATTCTTTGCGGGCTTTGATTTTGACACACTGACCAGATTTTTATTTTTTAATAAATATACTAAGAACGTTTTGGTGTTGTTTGAGGTTTCCAAATGTTTCTTCCCAGGTGTTTGAAGCAGTTGAAGCACCACCAAAGACGGTTTCTTCCGATCTGCTCGTCTAAGCTCCTTCTCTTTCACCAATGTTGCCAAAATTCTTGTTATACACCTTGTGGCTGTTCACTTGGGACTGCAGCGCAATGTTTTTCCATATTAAAAATGGAAAAAAGAAGACACATTAGTGCTAACCATACAAAAAAGTGATCTTCCTTGTTGTTCAAGCAAGGGGACTATATGTTTCCTGTATATGGGTTTTGGCCCAGGCGATTCCAATGGTGTACTTTTTGCATCGATCTTACGCCTTTTAAAGAATTTTAGGCTATTTTTGAAATACCCTTAAATTTGTTTTCAAAATAATATTTTATTATCAAGACTAATCTAGATAATAGTTATCATTCCTGAATCAGCTTGAAATGACATTCAAGCCAGAGAAATGACATTTTCTCACTTGTCAGTTTTTTTTAAAAGTGTTATTTAAGTTTTGGTTACTATGGGCTGTCGTTCGTTCCTTACTAGGTTGCTGCTACCACTGCAACTACGATGTTGGGTCAATTCAGGTAATACGTTCGTGATTTCTGTATTCTAGTGTTGTTACTCTGACTGCTAAATGAAGTTTTTAGTGCTGACTGGTATATGTTTTTTTTTAATTTGCTGGTCTTTATTGCTGTTGGTAATATCCTTGTGAATGTGCAAAGCTGAATGCATGTTCAGGATTTTCACAAAAAATACGAGTAAGAAAAAGGGCTTGAACAGATTGGATTCTGAAAGGCGCAATTATGGGCTATCAAAGATTGTTAAAACTGATAATAGACCCTGCTAGAAACATTCCACAATTTTATTGAACATCCTTGAGAACATACAAAAAATAATCGAGTGAATTTTGTGACCCATAAAACCTCAAAATTTAGGAAAATAGACTTGATCAGATTGGATTCTGAAAGTCTCATTTATAGAATAGGTTCTGTAAGTCTTATAATTCTGAATTTAGTATTTCTTTATTAAGCTTTCTACTTTGGTCCCTCAAATCTAACAAATTAGAATCCTTGCATATCTGATATTTCAAAAAGGCCAGATATATTTACCGTTAATTATTTTTAAGAGAATAATATTATATTGGCGACCCTGTTTGTATGTACAATCTATAAACATGAATAAGGAGTAGGAAATATATATTATTACTCCTTGCTCCTTCTTCGTGCTCACGTAAAATCCCCTGACTATTGTTTCTTACTCGTTCTTACCGTTTTTTCTCTCTTTATTTCTTTTTTGTAAATGGAAAAGCAGTGTGAAATTATAGAAATTATTTTCTTTTGCAGCATTTTTCGATCACCCTAAAGATGGCTAGCAAACCCGAGTAAACTATATTGTGCAAGCATCCTTGAAGGGGAAAAAAACTGGTAAATTGACTATAAAACAAGCCTTTCAGATTTACAGATAATCCTGAAAAAAATACCAGGTGCTAAAAGATCCTCAGCCTGTTATTTCTTGCTTTTTTCAATCTCACTTCAAAATATTATCAGAAAGCCGTCGGCTCAATAAATCGCAGTAAAATCTCCGTATACCGTAGTTGTCAAAACCTAGATGGTAAACAAGAATGAATTACATTGGTTTGGTCCACCCTATATTTTGCTTTTGACCAATAAGCCACGTCGATTGAAACATATAGGAAATGATACACATAGGAAATGAGTTGCAAAAAGCGCCACCATAACCGAATAATTTGGATGGACCCAATCGAATTGACTCTTAACGTAAACGTTAATACTGTTCTTGGCTAACAATATTCCGTTCTCTGGCCTCAAAAATAATTAAATTACGATTTCTTGTTTTTTTATCAGCCAAACGCCTTAAAGGAGAAGTAGAAGAAGAAACTTGAGTTATAAAGTAGGCTTTTGAACTTTTGATCTCTTCCACTTTCTCTTCACCTTGCTTTTTGATATTTATTTTATTGGCTCAAGACAAGTTATTTCAGTTTTTTTTTTATAGTTCCTTTTAAGATGAGTTTTATTTTTAGGGTGAAGTAGCACCACGACCTTCGAATACGAGAGAAATGGTGTTTTTCCGTGAGCCAATAGGAGTCGTTGGCCTTATTACACCTGTAAGTGGAAGACGGAACACTGTCTTTTTTTTATTGCGATTAATAATTTATCAAAAAAGCTAGGTTGCCGAAGAACAATTTAGAAATTTAGAAATTTTTAAATTTTTTTTTAATTTACTATAAAAACTTGTTGGAATTTGGGGCATTAACTAATTAAATAGAATTTGATTTAGACCATTATAAAGATAATCTGTTTTTTCTATAAAGGCAAGTGCCTTTTTTTTCTTTTTTGGCTTGTAGCCTTTTAGTCAAATATGTCAAGTATATTGAAAGATGTGAGCATGGCAAGACGTACTCTTGTTTTTTTCGTCTTAATTAAGGATGGATTTGTTATTTAAATATTTTGACTGAGGGGTTTTGCCTCTGTATACTAGGCTTTGAATTCTGTTAAAAGACTAGTTTTGCTTGTAAAAAAGAAGTAAAAAAGACAGTTAAGCAAGGCAAGACTGAAAAAGTTTCCGCAAGTCTTTGCACACTTGTAATCTCAGCTTAAAAACTTTTTCGCATGCTGAACAATGGTCTACGTTGCGCAAGTCTTCCATCTATGTCTTCCATCTAAGGGACAAGGGTGCTAAATTCTATAAATTACTTATTGTTTACAGACAGTTTTTGGAGGGTAATTTTGCTTATTGATTGGCTTGAAAATTCTATGGATCACTTCTTTCGTCAAGGAAACCTCATATTCTATTAGGAGGAGCATTAGGAGGTCACAAAAATGAAAAAAAAACATGTTTGAAACTTACTGCCTTAAGCCCCCTCAGCCAAGGGGACCAGGATTTACCCCCCCCCCCCAACAAAAAATAAAGAAAAGAAAACGCCTTTGGCCGGGAGTGCAGTGCGTGGTTGGGGGCAAATTATTAGACGCTTCCCGTATTTTCCCCCCAGATTTCTCCAGGTACCCATTTAGAGCTGTGTCGACTCCGGCTGAGCTTGCAGTGACACCATTGACCCCCATTCCAAGCCAAATAACCAGTGACATGAGGACTCAAATCCCTGACATCAGGGGTAGGGTAATCCCCGAGGTCACACTTGTAACCCTTAAAGTTAAAAATGCTGTAGAAACAAACTTTTGGATATATCCAGTACTTAGGTATTTTAAGTTGCTCCAGCTCAACTTAAGTTTTATTTATAGAAGGTTATTTATAATCTTTTTAAGCTAAAAAAAGCCATCGAACTTACAAATCTGTGAACCGAAAAAAGATAACGACGAAAAACTCCAAAAAAATATGTAAAACACAAAAATTAGGTTTATTTGTGCAGCTCACTGTACAAACATACCATAATCCCCTTTGTACTGTTAGCTTATAAACAATATTGTATATTAGTAAATGATCCAGTAGTATTAGTAAGGTGCCGCAAACAAACTTCAAAAAATGGTAAAAACTTGTGTATCAAAAGTGTTGGTACATTCCATGACTATCCATAGATCCGATACTTCTAATTATTGACATTTTTGGTGTCGCATCGAGTTTGGAGAAGTACTACATCAAATCCAAAGAATATGGGCAACTTTTGAGTGTAGAAAATGGCACTAGTGTTTAAAAATCATCAACACCATCTAGCGTTGGGCGTTTCTTTTTTTCGACACTAGAGCCGGTTTCCACTTATAAGTTATACTTGCTCTTTAATCTGATCTTGAGCAGTCTTGCCAACGCTTTAAAATAACATCTGCCAGTTTTCAGATTAAAATTATGCCACAAGACAGTAATTTGTATAATCGGAACAGCAGGTTAAAAATTTGCCATAACAATAAGACAATTTTCAATAAACTAAAACTTGGAACAGATATTTGAGTCAAAAAGGAGCAAGTAGGGCCTAAAACCGAAATGTATCGGGAAATCTGATTTTACCAAATGAATTCCAAATGTACTGCACTGTGCCAGTACCTCTAAATTGTACCAAAAACGGTACAACTGTACCGCGCTGGCAACGCTGATCCTGAGTAGTCCCCAAATTATTCGTGAAGTATTGTGAAATTGAAAAGAGGTTGAATTCGTTAAAAGTGTTGGAGGTGAAATGGATGTTATAGCTTTAGAACTTAGGGGTATGTAAACCTTTCTCCCATTCCTATTCCTTCGCTTGCTAAACGTGCCTGATTAAATAGTAAATCCAGTATTATCCAAGAAGCGATTGTTTTCCCTAATAAATATTCTCCTATTTCAAGTGGAATTTTCCTATGGCTATGCTTACAAGAAAAGCTGCCGCAGCTCTTGCAGCAGGATGCACTTGCGTTGCAAGACCCGCAGAAGATACACCCTTGACTGCACTGGCGTTGGCTGCATTGGCAGATGAAGCAGGGTTGCCAAAGGGTGTTTTCAATGTTGTGACTTCATCTTCTCACCATGCTGCTGAAATCGGGAAAGCGCTGTGTGAAAGTGAAGATGTTGCTGGTATCTCTTTTACTGGTAACGTTAATACATTTCATTATTCTGAATATAATTACGTAAAGGGTTCAGGCAATTCCAATTGATTTTGCTCTGAAGGCCACACCAATTCGGAAGAATTTAAAATAATGGCCTGAAAAGGCATTTTCCTCATATTTTGATCTCACACTCTGCCTATGGGCTATACCTCTGCGTCTATATTTACAAATTTATTCTATTGTGAAACTGTTTCACAATAGAATATTATAAATTAAATAAATATCTTTCTCTTAAGGTTTAGGCTAGAAAATCATAAATAGCAATATGGTTGTTTTGGTTTCATATTCATTCCCCCCCCCCTCTTCCGAAATTGGTCTGAATGACTGTATCTTGGAAATCTTAAATCGGAGCTTCATGAAAAATGTCCTTTTTTGCCTATCTTCCTCGAAGGGGGGGGGGGACAAATAATAAATGCATTTGTTGTTTAGGATTCTATTTTGAAATTGTAAATTTGGGAATGTTTCTCAGGATCAATTCTATATATCAATAGGATTCAAGTTTTTATGATCCTATAACAGGTCCCAGATATATCTTAGATCCTTAGCAAAGGCTGCAACCCGAAGTACGTATCCAGGGGGAGGGAGGGTTACTGGGTTTTCACGCCGTGTCGTCATAAGGGCAACAAAAATGTTCAATTCAACAGTGCAAAAAATTTATTTGAATTCTGAGTTCTTGGAATTAAAAAAAAGCAAAAAACATTTCAGCTTTCAGAAAAAAAATTAGCTATGGAAAGTAAAAATTTATGAAGATGGTATCAATGATTGTTTCTCTTGTTGCACCAGTTTGTAAGCTCCAATGAAGTTTGCTTGTCTTGCAATATGGAATCTCTTTTGAATATGCCAAGGATTCAATTTTATGGATGTGCCTTTTATGGGTAATAGATTCATATTATTGTTATTATTATTAATTTACATGGATTCCACCATTTGCAACGTTCTATTTGTGCAAAGCTCGCTTTTCGGCTGCTATGGTAATAAATAGTATGTTGACTTTCGAACATATATTTGACGTTGAAATTGACGTTGAACAAGAAGTGGGGGTCACCATGTCCAATGTTGTTCCGAGATTTGACAATTTGTGTAGTGAGCAAATAGTAAATAGCCAGTAATAGCTTATTGAATGCATTTGCACCATGTCCAGCCGCTGATTTCTTCTAGCTGCTGCAAATTATTATTCTTCTTCTTCTTCTATTTCACTGCAGGCGGGCTTTTCAGTTGATACTATTTAGCCCTTTTCCTTTTGCTTCACTCTGTGGGCTACAGAGCTACTGGCTTGGTTGTCTCTAATTTATTAGATATTCTCAGATATCTTTCAGTAGATCTTTCGACCCGAGGAGTTCAAATATAAGATGATAGATATCGATTTCTGTGCGCTATGTGCAGGAATAGTCAGCTAGGATCTTGGCTGATAGTGAGATTTTGTGGTGTTTGAAGCACTTTAACAATTTACAATGCAAGGTATGCTGTGCAGACGTCAGCTTATTACATTCAAATAGGCAGCTGGTCAATTGTTTCATTATTCATAATACAATACCTGCAAAGAGGGGACAGGGGAACTGAACAACTTGAATTAGGAAACTGATACGAGAACGCAAGAAAGTTTAGTCCATTTGTTCCAGAACGAATTCTGTGATAAATTTTAGAGAAATACTTATTGGGAAAGGGGGAAAGGATAGGATTTTTCTTATTAAACATAGTATCTGATGGTCTCCATCAGTAAATATCTCTAAAGGGGATTGGTCTCCCACTTGGCTGGTCAATATTTATAGCAATTTTTGCTTTTTCATCAGCTTGGTGACAACGACTTAGACCAGAGTGGCTAGGAATATACTAAATATAAGTTCTTATGCAACTTGAAGCAAGATTATATATAATACTAAGACAATGATAAGAGTCAATATCCAGCTTATACTGAGGAGCTGAATACAGCAACTTATTATTATTTGGATTAGCAATCAAGGGTTTATTATTCATAAGGTGTTCTAATGCCATGATTATGGCATTTAACTCTGCAGACATTATAGATACATTGTTGTGAAATTTCTCACCCAGCACGATAAACTAGCCAGTAAGGAAAGCACCACTTTCTAGATTCTCGTTCATTTTGGACCCACCAAAAAAGATTTAGGAATAGTTTTTATAAGTGATTGTGCTAAGTTCAGCAAATTTTTTCTGGACAAAAGTGATGGGGGTTAAATCTTTACTCCACTTTAAGAAATAAGTATTTATTATGGGGATTGACCAATTCCATGGAGGGGATTGGGGGAAAGTAGGTGCAATAGAATTTGCGGGTACAGGAAACTTCTTCTGAATATTGGCATACTCATCTGCAATGCCTCTATACATGGCTGGATTTCTTAACCAATTATGTAGGGTGTGTGAGCTATTTGATTAAATTTTTGTAAGATGTTTTATCAAGAGAAAGCTATGTCTCTCCCTTAGTGTTGTTAATCCACTCTCCATAAGCAGATGCTTGGTGCTTGTGGGTTTCCTATGACCAAATATGAGACGTATTTTACCGTTTTGTATTGTTTCAATTTTTTGCATCTGGTTATTTGCACATGCACAATAGACAATGAGCCCATAGTCAATATGGGGTCTTATATGTGATTTATAGAAGTGGAGTAAGATTTTCTCCTTACATCCCCAGGGTGTGGAAAGAAGTCTTTTTAGTATAATTGTTTTTCTATAGCATTTTTTTATTGTGTTTGAAATGTGGTGGTGGAAATTGAGTTTTTGGTCAAGCATGAGATAAAGGTAATTAATATGATTATCTTTTGGAATAGTTGTTCCATTTAGAGTTAGTCTTGCATTAACATGATTTCGCTTTCGGTGAAATTGGATTATTTTTGACTTGGTGGGTGCAGTGGGTAAATCTGAATGTTGAGAGAGTTTTTCAAATTGGAAAAGTGACTTTTGCAGCTTTGGCTGTGCAATCTCAAAGGTATTGCCAGCTGACCATAGTACCAGATCATTAGCATATTGTAGATTCGTGTGGGGGAGGTTCAGGCCCCAGAGTTATAGAGCAAAGGGGAGGAAGCTCAAGACTGCTCCCTGAGGAAGGACTTTGGGCATTGTCTATTGTGGCGAATAGCCTGGACCTACGCAAACAATGAAATTTTGAAACTCTCCCAAGGACTATGTAAGATGTGCTAGCGTGGAGGGTATTCCAAGGCTTGCAAGATTAATCAATAGTATCTTGTGGTTTAAATTGTCATATGCCCCTTCAAAATCTAGGAAAGCTGCAACTAGGACATTATTTTTTGAGATTCATTCATATATTGCATTTGTTAACAATATGAAAGCATCTGTTGAGGAATGGTGTTTCCTGAAGCCAGTTTGAGTGTGAGGGATCATGCTATTTTTTTCAACAAACCAGAGGAGTCGGTAATATATCATTTTCTACATTATTTTTCCCATCACAGGAGTAATCATTATGGGCCTATAAGACTCAGGGTTATTTTCGTGTTTATTTTATTTTGGGATTGGTAGGAGAGACAAACATTTCCAGATATTGGGGAACATAGATGAAGCCCAAGCATGATTATAACAATTTAGAAGTTCCTGTTTGTATGAAGGGGTGAGATTCTTTATCCATGTAGGGTGTATATTGTCATAGCTGCCGCTAGTCTTGGTCCTAATCTGATGTATTGCATTATTCATTTCCTGGATTGAAAATGGGCTGGTTATATACTCGGATCCTGGGCGAGGTTGGTTACTTGGGTTCATAGGAATTGGGGGCATTTTGCTACAATTATTTGATGTTAGCTAATTAACAAAGAGAGTGGCAAATAGCTTAGCTTTTTCATTATCATCGTCATAGTGGTTATTATTATGTATAAGCTCATACAGGAGTGGGTTGGGGGAAGTCTTTTTCCCACAGATGTGGCTTATGACTATGTATAATTGGCTCATGTGTTTCTCTGGAGAGATTATTTGCAAAATTATTCCAGTAGTTATATTTAGCATTTATTATTGTCCTTTTTAGATTAAATTCTGCTTCTAATTTTTTTAAATATGTAATAGGTAATGTTTTTTTTAGGAATGTTCTCCTAGCTGCCTTTTTTGTTCTTCATTTATTTTGGCACTCATTTGTCCACCATGCTTTGGGAATATGTTTAGGGAAGGTTTTCCTTTGTGTTGTCCTGGGGATAGCATGATTAGCTGTATTTGTTAGTAAAGATGCCAAAACTTCAGCATGTGTGTAAACTGTTGCGTTTGAAATGCATGAATCTTGGGTGAAACTTGTAATTTCATCATTTAGCTTATTTTGGAACTTAGGCCAATTTGCTTTAGTGTTGATATATTTGGAGGTATGTGATAGGGTTTCAGCAGGTTCGTTTAGGGAGCAAACTATGGCAAAGCGGTCAGTGCATAGACTTTCAATTTTATTTATATAAATTTTATTCAAATTATTTAAAGACACAATTTGTAGGTCAATTGTTGAGAAACTGCTACTTTTGGGGTTGAAATATGTATTCAGGTTTGGAGGGGTAGCAACAGCTAATTCATTAGTTTGAAGTCATACGCTCAATGAACTTACCAGCTTTATTTGCTGGTTTATTCCCCCATAAAAGGCTGTGGGCATTAAAGTCTCCACAAATAATGATATTTTTCAACATATTAAAACTATTGATATAGCTGAAGAAAATCAATGGCATCTGTAGTTTGGCCATTAGGGTTATAAAAGCTTAATATGTAAGTTTTTGAATTATTCAGCCAAACACTGATACCAATTGCATCAACATCATTTACAAAATCTGGAAAGTTGATGCCACAGAATTTTATATTATTTTTAACTATTAAAGCTACTCCACCTCCTTTTCCCTCTGATGATCTATCCTTTCTCAGGATAGTGTATCCCAGAGACTTAATTTGTTGATTTTGGGTTAAATGAGTTTCCTGGAGGCAATCAATGTTGATGGAATTATTATTCATAAAGTATATTGATTCATTTAACTTGTTTTCTGTAAGTGATCTTATATTCCACTAGAGTATTGATGTGTGTTGTGTTGTTGTTTTAATTTTCATATGACTGTGTATCAATGTTCAGCTTTGTTAATAGTAAAGCAAGATCTTTTTTTGCTTGAATGAGCATATGATTAGGGATGTAGGTTTTTGCCAATTCAGCAATGATATTTCTTTTCTGTTGTTGTTTTATATTCATGGTCTGAACTGCACTGCGGTTTGGAGTGAATAAGTATATATTTGGGGTTTGCATGTTTTGTTGTGCATCCAGTTTGTCAGTTAAGGAATTAATTCCTGGTAGTATTTTTGGTTTGTTTCATGTTGGGAAGAGATCCCAGGCCGACCTCATCTCACTAGGCAAGGAGGCTTGTTGGCTTGGTGATTATTTCTGATAGAGATCTGAGCTAGGGGGCTTAAAGGATGGTGTTTTGTAAGGATTACTTAATGCATTGGGAGTATTTGACTTGGGAGTTTCATCTAATTTCAATATAGGTTTCATTTGGTGTGACTGGGCAGTATTTGTTTCCATAGCTGCAGAAGGGTATGGATTGTCCTTTTCTGTTGCTATTTGGAGTGTTAGTGCTCTTTTCTTATATGCAGGGCATTGTGATTTATTGGTGGATTCATGTGGGCCTTTACAATTGATGCGTGTAGACTGAGTATTGTTGCAAGTTGTCAAATCTTTACGATGGGAGCCTTTACAATTACTACATGCTAGGAGAAATTCATTGCATTTGTTTTTTGTGTGTCCCTGTCTGAGTCCTTTTTGACACTGGAAAGTTTTCGGATTGTATTCCTTATGTGGTTTGGTTTGCCCAAGTGAGAATAACTTTTCTGGGATGTTAATTTTTTTCCTTCAGACTAAATAGGAAATATTTACATATTGTTGTTCTATTTGGGTTGGGTTTACCCGGTTGAGTGACATCTTCTACAGGGATTGTGTTACCAGCCCTATCTGAGAGCCCTTCTTTTAACTCCTGAATTGGTATTTCTAGGGGAGCATTATATATTACTATTTTTGTTGGGGATTCTTTTGGGTTCCATTTAGATGAATTAATTGGGGTATTCAGAAGAGATTTCAGATTAAGTATTATATCTGCTGTTTCTGATCTTGGACAGCTATTAGCAAAGATCCATCACGGTGAATGTTAAGAAAAAACATTGATTTTAACATTTTGAAAATTGCAACCCTTATTGTAGTAATCTTTGTTATTTCAAAGGGGGTATTAGGAGTAATTTTGAGGTAAATGCCTAAGTTTTGGGAAGGAGAAATTTGGACAGGGGGGGGGGAATACTTTTGATTGGGGACGATTTTTTCCTTTTTTGGAGCTCCTAGAAAGGACCTCTTGAAAGTCATTATCATCTATGGGGACATTAGCTCCAACACTGATCATTGTCCTATTCTGAGAATTTGAGCTTCTCATGCGAGCTTTGTTATAGAAAGCTTGACCAGCCAAGATGGGGCAAAAGCGGATCAATTTCATTAGTATTTAGGGTTGGATCCGGAGGAACTTTTTTGTTAGGGGAGTTCTTTGCATTGCCTATTGGAAAAAGCTTTAAGCTAAACAGAAAAATATAGTAATATGATACAAGACCGTCTGCACTCTACTTTGGGGAAAACTTCACCATCCACAAAAGAAAACACCACAGTTTGGCCCTGAGGAGGATTTTGAGCACGATTGGTTCGGTACAACTACTGATAAATCGAGACAATAATTCACAAGAAACTTATTTTTAAATTTCTTAAAATGCTCCTTCTTCTTCTTCTTTTAGCTGCTGCAAATTATTCTTCTTCTTCTAGCTGCTGCAAATTATCCTTCTTCTTCTAGCTGCTGCAACTTCTTCTTCTTATTTGCATTAATATGGAAATAGCTTATTGAATGCATGATTTCTTCTAGCTGCTGCAAATTATTCTCCTTTTTCTAGCTACTGCAAATTATTCTTCTTCTTCTAGCTGCTGCAAATTATTCTTCTTCTTCTAGCTGCTGCAAATTATTCTTCTTCTTCTAGCTGCTGCAAATTATTCTTCTTCTAGCTGCTGCAACTTCTTCTTTTTCTTTTACCTGCTGCGACTTTTTCTTCTTATTTGCATTAATATGGAGACGCTTTTGTATAATGCAGTTTCACTTTGCCACTTAATTGCTCACGCCAAGTGGCTTACCTACGGAGCTAAGCAAGCTGTTTTCACATAGAAATTTTGTCTATCACACTAACGCTTCCATAAGCTAAGTAGCGTAAGTTTTTGTATGTCTTCTTCTTCATAGCTTTGCGAGGTCTGTGGATCTAGTAGGAGGTCCATTCACCTCTATGAGATTCTAGGAAAACATTTACTGGTTATGAATTATTCTAGCCATATTCCAAAGAATATCTGCAGGTTGATTAGTGCCAGAACACTGCTAGTAATAATGGCATCTTTTAGGATCATAATCATCAATCTGTATATTGTGGCTTCCAAATCATGTGAAACAGAGCAATAAATAAGAACATCAGACGATATGGGGATCTTCAATTGATGACAGTAATTTCTCAGTCTCCTCTATCTTGATTGATCTTGATGTATGTGCTATTTCACTGTGAAAAACAAAGATGAAGAACCATTTTCCGTTATGTTATTTTCATGCAACAAATGAGAAGGCTCGGGAAAAGATTAAAAGATTGAATTAATCTTTTTTTTCTGGCTCCAGCAGTGATGTAGACTTTGCCCTGTTGACTGTTTTCCTGGATGAAGAGCCACAAAAATTTAGTAAGTGGAGTAGCCTACGCTGGTAGTAGCCTTGGTAGGCTAGGATGGCTGAGCATTGCCTTCAAAAGGTCTATTATTAAAATATCTAAATCATCCACGTCACTTATCACTTATCCACGCCACGACCTCTGTTGTAACTTATCGCAGCTTAAGAAAGTTTAGAGTGTATATTTTCGATACCATTTACTCCTCTTCATGTGGTTCAACCACATGCTCAACTCTTCATGTGGCTCAACCACAAGTTTAGAGTGTATATTTTCGATACCATTTACTCCTCTTCATGTGGCTCAACCACATGCTCAACTCTTCATGTGGCTCAACCACAAGTTTAGAGTGTATATTTTCGATACCATTTACTCCTCTTCATGTGGCTCAACCACATGCTCAACTCTTCATGTGGCTCAACCACAAGTTTAGAGTGTATATTTTCGATACCATTTACTCCTCTTCATGTGGCTCAACCATTCAGATTCTTTTCTATCGAATCTGAACACTTAGTCATAAGGAGAGATAATGACATCTATGAAACATGACAATATAACAATGAAAACACATTTTTTATGGTAATCATTTACAAATAATGCATGAACATGCATGAAAAGGGGAAAGGGCATATCTGTGATATATCTAGGCGAGTTTGTAATGGAAAAAGGCCCCATTCAATTCTGTGACATGGATGTTATATATTTATGATTTAATAAAAAAAATGATTTAAAATGGGAAAACAATGAGTATGGAAAAGAAAATGTGATTAAAGAAAAAAAAACAGAAAAACAAAAGAATAATGAGAGATGATATGTGTTTATGGATTTTAGGTGTATTTTTTTAATTATTTTACTTTGTAATTTTTAGACATTGACGAAGTTGATACAGATAAGTGGAAAAGTGTTTTTGGTAAATGTATAAGTGAAAGAAGATAATAGTGAAAAAAAGTTGCATATCCTCTCTGTACGACATCTTTTGGCAAACCCCCATGCACAAAAGTATAGTGTAAACAAAGGAATAAGGGCCACTTTCGTTAAGAGCGAATTTTATCGATAGTACTGAAAACACTGGTTTATATTATTTAATACATTTCTGAGTGTAGTTCCTCATAAACACACATAACAGACATTTCCTCATAAACATATTTCCTTCTTTAGTTCCTTATAAACACTCAGTAAATAGTTGTGGCTTATGGCGGCAAACCCAAACTATATGTACAACAAAGTCATTTTTTCTACTAATTTATTTTTTGAGTTTGTTTATGGTTTTATTTGTAGGTTCAACGACTGTTGGAAAAATTCTTTACCAGCAGTGTGCCGGGACAGTGAAGCGTCTCGCTTTAGAGCTTGGTGGTAATGCGCCATTTATTGTCTTTGATTCTGCAGACATTGAGAAAGCTGTTGAAGGAGTGATGGCCTCCAAATTCAGGAATTCTGGCCAGGTATGATTAGTAGCTCTGATGTATAAGAGCGAGGTAGTTCGGAGGCAAGCACGTACACTAGATTTTTTTGGGGGGGGGGGAGAGGGGACTTTAGAAAGAATGTCAGAACCGGAAATTCTGGAAAACTCAGAGATCTCGGGAGGGGGTAGGAATGAACCTAAACCCCTCTCCTATTGCATAAGTATCTATTGTGAGAAATTTAATTCGTATTCTTTCGTATGCTCAGCATCAAAAAGCATCTAGTCGTTGAAACCGTAACGTGTCAAAGGAGCCCCTTATTCTTTTACAATTATTTGTCTGTATTAATGAGAATTTCCCGTTTCAAATGGATAACTCTATGCAAATGAAGTCTTATAGAAGCTAGTTCTCAGATATCGAAATATAAAGAGCAAAGGAGCTGGAAATCCTCTCCCGCCATTCTTAATAAAACATTCAAAAGGGAGCGATGAAAAGTGTAACAGTCGGGAAAAATCCGATGTTTTTTTCTCGCAAAACCATTTCTGCTGTACATTCATAAAATTTCTATGGAGATTTAGGCTATGTTAGGGTAATGGCCTAGATTTTTAAGTTTGCGGAAAGGCTTTTGAGTGTTTAGTGCTTTTATCTCAGATATTCAAAAAAAAATCATGCATTAACATATGTGTTTATTTTTCAGTTTATTATTGTTATCATTTAATTCTTTGGAGAATGTTGATAAAAATCCATAATCTTTTTCACAATTAAAAATTCAAAGACGTTGCAAAACCCTGCAAATAAATGATTTAAAGACATGTCTTGATTTTTCCATTACGTAATGTTCTATATTTATCCCCCAGGGGATAATCTAGTTATTTATCTTGTATCTACCGCTAACCAAACTAGGCTAGTCAAAGGGGGTTTTCAGCCTGTCTCTGTTACACGTGAATGTGTCATGTGTTTATTTCTTTCATTGGTTTCTGAAGTGAAACAATACATTTAATATCTATACTTGACGTGATACAAGTTAAACAGTAAAATTAACGCTTTTGGGGACTGTACCTGAAATTAGAAAAGACTTAATTAAAACTATATAATATCTAGACCGGGCAATTATGCAGGGCGAGGGAAGTAATTTCATGCTTTCCTCCTTTATACCCTATAATGTTTTGTTTTCAAGATCAGAACCCCTCTCCCCTCTCCAACCTACAAAAAATTTCTGCGTACGCACCTGGTTGGAACCAAAATTTACCCTTTGATGCAAGCAAACAAAACAATTCAAGTACAAAATATAAGAAACTAGCATAGAATAAATTATTCTATTAGATTAATTTGAGTTTTTCCTTTTCCCTTACACTTTTTTTCTGACGCTAGAATCTTTTTTTTGTCATTGAAAGTTCCAATAATGATTTTATTCTGTTCTTAGTTACTTGTTTAACAAGAAGAAAAAGAAAATCGAAGCTGTAGGGGCATGACACGCTTCTGGCATAGATTAATTAACTTCTTTTTTACGATTTTTATGCCGCTAAAAGTGAACCATAATGCCATAAATAGCTTTCAATGACTTGTTCGCAGACTATCAAAGAAGATAAAAAAAAATAAGTGAATCTCGTCTTCTGTATTAATGAAGAGCTTGTGAAAATAGTTTCCTGCATAAAATATTTTAATATATTTAAAAATATTTTAATAAAATATTTTATATTTTAATAAATATTATGATAAATATATTAAAATATTTAATGAAAAAAATAGTTTCCTCCATAAAATATTTTAATATTTTTTAATATATTTTAATAAATATATTAAAATATTTAATGAAAAAAATAGTTTCCTGCATAAAATATTTTAATATTTTTTAAAATATTTTAATAAAATATTTTATATTTTAATAAATATTTAAATAAATATATTAAAATATTTAATGAAAAAAATAGTTTGCTGCATAAAATATTTTAAGGACGTATTTTTGTGGACTCATATGCCTTTAAGTGCACAAAGGGGGTCATGAAAAGTAGAGTCATTTTGTTTAATTTCTTGGTATTACTCACTGCTAATGACGATAGTTCCAGAACCTGCACACAGGAGCATACCCCTCACACACGCAAGCCATATCTGTTCATACCCCTCTGTCCCAAAAGCTAGTTGTGAGACACAATGACACCTGACGAGCAGGGGTTGAAAAATATTTTTTTCTAGACATGTGTAGCTTCAAATAGAATTTTGGTACAAGAAACAGTTTTTGATGAATTTGTTGACACGCTGTCAAAGAGGATCGAGAAAATGCTAGTAGTAGGCGATGGTCTTGACTGTGGAGTTAACCAAGGACCTTTAGCCAATGAAAAACAGCTGGTGAAGGTATTTATTTTTTTTTTGCGCATTTCCAAGACTGTTATGCTCAGAACGTCTACTTTTCGCTATTATTATTTTTTTTATTAATGAATTCACTATGACCTGTTCTGATTGTTTTTGCACTCAATGGCTCGAATGGCTCCAAGAAATTTCCAAGATCAGAAATTAGGCTGCTATTCCTTTCATTAATATTTCGAGCTAATAACATCCTGTAGCCAGTTGCACTGATTCTAGATGTCTTTTAGAATATCATCTATCTTTTTATATTTAGTTGCACTTGCTAGGAAACATTAATCTGGTCAACCCTAACAAGGCCAGGGGAACCAGGCCAACCGTTACCAGGCCAATAAACTGACCGCTACTTGACGCAGGGACCAGAGACAGAGGGGCTGATAAAGGCAATTTAGTTTAAACTTTTTTTTTATAATTTGCCTTTTCTTCATAGTCGGTTCTTGCATGGTTTTCGATTTTAAAACTATGCATATGAGTATTATGCATAATACAGGTATGACACATTTTGCCTGGGGAGAACCTTTATCTTCACTTCTTTCATTATTGTACAATTTTTTTAAAAACAAATTTCTGAAAAAAAACATGGATTCCGAAAACATTTTCTCCATTTTCAAACAGTCTATCTATCTAATTAAATACCATTAGTGCCATCTAGCTATTTCTCATATCATATATTAACAGAAAACTAGCGAGCAATTAGGTAATGTTTGGTTAGGCTAGGTTAGATGGCGGTTGGACATTTGTTTGAGCACATGTTTCAAGACTTCGATACAAAACACAAAATTTTTGGAAAAATGGTAGAAAAAGTGTAAAACAATGAAAGAAGTGACGATAAAAAAGTGATATGTTTCCTTATGTGGAGTCCACTATCTAGGATTACACCAAAATGGGGCGTACAATAAGACACAGGGAAAAAATGTAACTAGTAATTGACTGTGCAGCTTAAAATTTTAAATGAAAGTATATTTTCAGAAGTAAAGAATAAAAAGACTTCGGCTAAGAAAGAGTCAATAGAAAGAGTCATGGAAAGTCATAGAAAGGGTCATAGAAAGTTGCCTTCTTAAATCTTACTAAGCTGACAATATAATTCATATAGACCCTTTAAGGAAAATTTGTGGCACTCAATACTTAAGCAGCCAAATGTCCTTTTTAAATTTTAAGCTGAAGATATTTTAACAATTGCACATATCCCTAAGGAAATGAAGCCTGGGACTATCTGGAATTTCCTTGGATTAATTTTAATCTAAGATATCAAGGAATTCCTTCCAAGATTTTTCCAAACGACCAAACTTTTTTGAAAGTTTGGAAAGCAGTTGATGTCAAAACTGCTTCCAGAAACTTTGAAGATTTAGAAACTGGACAAGTTACTACAACTGGACAATAAAAACTGGACAAATCACATACAAGAATAAATCACTACCATTTTTCAGATGAAAGATCCCATCAACGAAACCTACGAAATTAAACAAATCAATGCGCTGGCTGGTAGTTTGTTCTTGCAAGATTTTCGTTTTTAAAACTTGGCGCTCAAAAGTAAAACTAAATTAGTGAAACGGAGTATGAGGCTCAGTTCGTCGTTCTAAAGACCGACTTACTAAGAACCAACGGCATTTCTAAGAACGGCTTATAAGTAAAACCGAACAGCGAAAACGAACGGCTTATTAGTAAACCGAGGATTGGATTTCGATAGAACGGCGAAAACGAACGCAGCTATTGTTAGTTTATTATACAAACACTGATATTTATTCCTTAAAATTTTGATGATTTTTTATTTATTAAAGTAAAAAAGTGAAAATATTTAAAATGTATTTGGTTTTCAGTAAAGTGCAAATTATGTTCTGGTCATTAGAAGGCCTGGGTGTTATCAGTCCTACTCATGTTACTTTTTGCTCGTTTTTGAGTTTGACTCAGCTATTTATTGTAATTTCTGTTCGATTTGAGTTTCATTTACTTATTGATTGTGATTTATGTTAGTTTTTGCGCTTGGAAGATTATTTGACTTCCCTTCTGCTCATTTTTGTCTTATGGAGCTCTTTACTTTTCTTTGAAAAAACGTTTTTGGTGGAAAAGTTTTTTGAATTAATTTCCGTTCGTTTTTTATTGACATAGTCTTTTTCAGGAAGAAAAAACTATATCTCTTCGGTTTTTTCTTTATAATAATAATTCATAGTTTGGCTTGCTAGTTGTATGTTGGAGAAACTTTTTCAACAATTTTTAATCCTGACACAAATAATATTATTTAATTTAATTTCATACCTCCTGAAGTTGATCTGAAAAACTAAAACTTAATATCCTTTCCAAAAGATCCTATCTATGCTCTTTTACAACTTGGATACATTTACATTCTTTTGATTTGTTTAAATCGTAAGTGCAGAAGTAGTAATAGTAGTAGCTCCGATACTTTCAGCTTAATACCCCCAGTCATTCTAGATATATTTCTGAGGTTTCTTATTGGCAACCATAAAAACAATACCTTTTTATTTAGTTTTGAAACAACAACTAGTTTTAAAAAATAATGGACCAATTGCATAATTGTGGGGGGTTGAGATGCCCAACATTCCTAAAGACATAGTTGCTGGACCGTTCTACTATGCAGAATAAAATGACTGTCTAAAAATTTTGACTGGATATGTTTGGAAAATGAATGGGCTCAGGAGAAGGGCTACTTATCCTTCAATCTCTTTTTGATCGTAGAAGGGCACTAGAATTTTTAATTTTGAATCGAATAAACTGCTTTAAAAGTTGGAATGATATTTCTAGCTATTATAGATCGGTGCTGCCTATGATATTGCTTATATATTATGCCCGTTTAAAAACCTGCATCTATGTAGTTTTTCGTCTAATAAAGACTACCCCTAGATGTTCTCTAAAAGTTTCACATGAATATTCTCAGCTTCTTAAGTTGCAGTATCTGTAGTTGTATTATTAATAGTATGCACCTGGCTATTCCGAAATCCGCCACAACTTACCCTTAAAAGTATAACTTAATAATGTAAACCATTCTTGAGATATTACTTTGTCACCTTTTCGAAAGTCCACATGCTCATAGTTTGCTTTGATTTAGTTCAGTATCCGCCTGAATATTCCTTAAAAGCTTCACCTTAATACCCTTAGCTTGCGTAGTAGCAATAGTTGTTGTAGTTTAGTAGCAGTATGCGCATAGCACCTTTGATTTCTTCAACATCACCTTCAACACACGCTGAAACTTTCAAATTAACACCATCAATTGTTCCTTAAGCATTCCTGATATTTCCTCTTGACAACCTTTGTGGGGATAGTGTGTTTGGATTTAGTTCCATGCAGTTTCAATATATCCCAAATATTTCACCTTAATAGTCTTAGTTTTAATAGCAGTAGCAGTAGAAATAATAGTAGTTGCCTTAGCTTTAGTGGCAGTAGTAGTAATAGAAGTAGTAATGTACGAATAGAATTAGTAGCATTAGGATGCAAGCATTTTCTTTTGGTTAGTTCAACATCTCCCACAACAAACCCTGTTGGTTTCAACTTCACACGCCAAACTATTCCCAAGATATTGCCGTTATGCCCTTTTGACAACCTGCATGCAGTGGCGTGTTGTGATTCAGTTTATCTTCCCCCCTGAAAATTCCTTGAAAATTTCACCTTCATACACCGCCCTGCAAAAAGTGGGTTAGTAAAATAGCAATGCTGCTTGGCAGTTTTCAAATTTGTTGGGAGATCTTGTCTGGAAATTCCATTTTTTATGTATAAAAATATTATTTGCTCAAAGAAAAGCTGTCAAAACACAAGTTGCGCTGCTAAAGTCTCGGCAACTTTTGGAATTCTGTCGAATTATGATACTGGCAGCTTTGGAACTTTTTCCATACCTGTTCATACCCCTAGGCATAGTTGTAATAGTCGTCAGAGTAGTAGTATCGATATTACTAGCAATAGTATTAATAGTAATAGCTGTAGTACTAGTACGTAGCAGTACTAGTATTAACATGTTGCCTTTTGGTCAGTAGAACATCTCCCTCTCATCAAGTCCTGGAAGTTTTAACTTAATACATATGTAGCAGTGATAGTAGTATTAGCGGTAGTGTGTACATATTGCCTTTTGGTTAGATGATCTTCTCCTTTGAGTATTCTCTGGAAGTTCCAACTTAATAACCAATTCAATTCTTAAGATACCCTCTTTTGACAATATGCAAGCATTTAACATCTTTTGATTTAGTTCAAATTCCCCTCAATATTGTAATGGAGTAGTGTGGTGGTAGCAGCGGTGGAAGTTGTAGTAGTATTGACTGATTGACAATTTTTGCTTATAATTTTTTTATTTTATGGATAGTTTTAGCATGGGATAGTTGTCTTGCTTTTGCTCATGTATTTATAATAATTATCCTCAGGGGTTGATTGACCCATTCCCAACTTTATTTTAAGAACACCTTTTTTTGTTTTCATCGAAAAAGTTTCCTTGTCTCCCCCCTGTATTTCCATGCATTGTTGCCCCTGGTTATTCGATAGTGATTCTTCAAAAATAATGGCGATTGTATTATACAAAGATTTCAGGAAAGTCTGAAGATGGATCAGCAAATGTCGAATTGCGGTAGCGACACATCAAGTGTCCTTCCACACTAGGCTGACGTAACAATACGTATCATAATCATCATCTGTTATCATCACAATTATCATTAGCAATCTATACAAAATTGAAATATGGAGTGGTGATAGAGATTCAAGCCCTGGTCAAGCTCTGGCTTTACAGGAAAAGTTTATCAATTTGTTTTCAAAATATAGCCTACTGACTGCTTTGCCAGAAATTCGATTTTGTTGCTGCTATGTTGAACCTTTCCATACCGAAACACAAACAATCGTATCTTAATTTTACGATACACCAGATGGTGCTTGCCAAGCGTGGCGAAACTTTGACCAGTGTTTTAGCGAGTGTGCCAAGCGTGGTGGTACTCTGCGTCCCACGTGACGTTCCAAGATGTACACCACCTGGCGAGAAATTAGATCTTCTCGCTGGCGAGATCTAAATCGATTTGCCATATCTCAATTTTTAACTAATCAATTTTTATCCTTCTTGGTATAAAATAGGCGTTTTCCGCCACAATATGACTGAAGATGTCACTTTATTTGGGCCAAAATCTTTCTCACTAGATAAAAAGGGCCCTAGAACTTTTCTTTTTTGTTCTAATTAGCCTCTTTCTGATTTTATAGCAACGTTCTTTCGATATGATCACCTCTGAGAAAAAAAATAAACCAACCATAAAGCAAATGAATAAGCACAACTTGGTGACGATTCTTTTGAAAAAGAAAAAAAAAATGCAAGGTTTTGCATTTTTCTAGAGACTGCATCATGAAACTTCTGCTATAGGGTTCTATGCAAATTTTGCCTTTTTGATTATTTAATTTGTCATTTCCTGAAAGTTCCAAATTAATATACTCAGTCATTCCTGAGTTATAAATTGGCGAGAAGATCAATCTTTTTGTCTTTAACTTTCAATATGTGCAGAAAATTTTTAGGAACACCAGAGAAATTTCCCCTGGGAGAATATTTTCCCATGAACATTAGGAATAGGAGAATAGGAGGAGGTCACCCTCCTCCCAAGGATAAACTGAACTGACGTTTCTCCAATCACAGGATCCAAAACAAGGTTTATTAAACCAAATTTGAGACATAATATACGAGGCTGACAATATACGACTGTATCATAGTATTGATAACCAATAACCAAATCCAACTTAATAACCAAATCAATTCTTAAGATACCCTCTTTTGACAATGTGCATGAACATAACGTCTTTTGATTTAGTTCAAATTTCCCCTCAATATTGTGAATGGAGTAGTGTGGTAGTAGCAGTGGTGGATGTTGTAGTAGTATTGGTAGCATTGATCATCTAACTTGTCATTTCCTGAAAGTTCCAAATTAATATACTCAGTCATTCCTGAGTTACACCCTTTTGACAATCTGTATAGGCATAACGTGTTTTGATTTAGTTCAACACTCCCGTCAACATTTTCTGAAAGGCTCACCTGGATGTCCCTCGTTTCCTGGATGTCCCAAAGTAAAGTTCAAACATGCATACCTTTCTCAATAAACATATACTATTTATTTGTAAACAGTGAACGAATTGCCTAAATTGCAGCCCTTGCCCTGATGACCGTGTGGGAGGCTGACATCCCCAAAGACATAATTACTGGACCTTTCAAAAAGGCTTAACAAAATAGATTTCTTAAAATTTTGATCGGATATGTTTTGGATAATGATAAGCTTGGGGGGAGGGGCTGATTGCCCTCCATTCACTTTTGACTCTTAAAAAGGGCGCTAATACTTCTGACTTCCAATCAAATGAGCCGCATCCGATCCAAAGTTTATACGACCACCCGTTCCATAAAAACTTTATATGCCCCGGGACATAACTTACAACCCTTGCCCCTGCACTCTGGGGGGGGGGGAGTGTCCACCCTGAAGACACTGTTATATGCTCTTTGGACTGCATTGATAACATTGTATTTTGTTACTATTGGTAACAAATGGCTATTTCACAATTTCGGCCGAATTTGTTTGGGGAAAGAGGATTTCAGGGAGGGGGGCTAGTTGCCCTGAATTGCGTTTGACTCTTAAAAGGGAACCAGAACTATACATTTCCAATCAAATAAGCCTCCTCTAAAGTTCAAACGACCACCCCTTCCATAAAACCTTATATGTCCCCGGGGCATAGATTACAACCCTTATCCCCAGACTCTGGGGGGCTGTGTCAATCCCAAAGACCTTGTTATCTGATCTTTGGACTATTTTATGAACAAATGGCTATCTTAAAATTTTTTATCGGATATATTTGGGGAAAATACGACCTGGGGGGGGGGGTGTAGCTGCCCTCTTGTCACTTTGACTCTTAAAAAGGGCACTAGAAATTTTGATTTCCAATCGAATGAGCCTCCTCCGAAGTTTATACGACCACCCTTTCTATAAAAACCTTATATACCCCCATAACTTACAACCCTTGCCCTGTGGACAGTGGGGAGGATGTCATCCTCAAAAACGTAATTTCCGGACCTTTCAACTACGCTGAACAAAATGGCTATTCCAAAATTTTTATTGGATTTGCTTGGGAAAATGATGGGCCTGGGGTGGGGGTTGTTGGTTGCCCTCCAATCACTTTCGACTATTAAAAAGAGCACCAGCACTTTCAATTTCCAATCGAATGATCCCTTTTCAAAGTTTCTGTGACAACAAATGACCATCTCAAAATTTCCATCAGATGCATTTGGGGGATGTATTGGGGGGGGGGGGTATATTCCCTTCGATCGCGTTCACTCTTGAAAAGGGCACAGGGTTTGCATCATTATGCTGTACATTTTCTTCTTTTTCTAGTCAAATAAAAATTCTTAAAAAAAATATTTTTGAATAAGAATACCAACATAAGTATTTTTCATTTTTTTTTTTTTTAGCGAGAGTAAGAAAAATTGGGAGTCTGTAACGTAATGTGGAGACTTCGGAGACTGTAGTTCAAATCTCTCGTCTTATAGGAGTAGAAACACTTTAAGTAAATATGTCTAAGAAAATGACATGGGTTTATGCTCTGTTGGCCCCAGGAGGATATATTGTGTGACGAGTCATTAGCAGTATTAATTTTTTAGATTATGAAATTTTATTAAGGAAGTTTAGTAAATCATTAGGCTTACAAAGCTACTATGTTTATTTATATATTTTATATACATTTATATATTTCTTTATTTACATAATTTTTTTTATAGTATTTACTAGGATCAAACTCCTGGCTTGTACCTATTTTCCTTTTCTCAGGTTGAAAGCCTTGTTAAAGATGCTGTTAATAAAGGAGCAATGGTTGTGATTGGAGGAAAGCAACACAAACTTGGTGGATTGTTTTATGAACCCACTGTTCTTACCAATATTGATGAAAAAATGGAATGCTTTAATGAAGAAATTTTTGGACCTGTTTGTTTATGTATAAGGTATGTCTCAAACTGCTCTCCTTCCAAGAAGGTGAATTCTAGTTTTTATGAAGACTCATTGATTATTTAAATAATCATTTAATATTAAAATATTAAAGGTTAATTATTTACAACATTGGAAAAATATTCAAAAAGCATTTTATTAAAAAATATAAATAATAAAATCTATTCATATAATTAAATGTTTCAAATAAAAAAAAATATTTGTTATATTCACTCCAATGACTCGACAAACCTCGGTTTGTCGAGTCATTGGTTTTAGTCATAAAACCAATTGGATTTAGTCAAAATCTCAATTTTAGTCATCATTTTTCACTAAGTTTCCCCCCCCTCAGACCATTATAAGAGACCCTTTAGTTTTGAAATTTGCCCATTGTTTTGCCAAAAATTTGCCCAAAAAATATAAGTATTAATGGTTTAATGGAAAAAAAACTCTGGATTTTACAAAAGTTGTCAAAATACCCTCTCTAGTTTCTTCAAGGGCATTCTATTAAAAATAAAAGTCTTTCTTTAAAGGTGTTTTAAAGGAAGAACTGGAAGGTAATCTTGACAAATGAGTGCCTTTAATGCTGAATCAATGAATTCCTTAAAGTGAATTTCACTGATGAGTAAATTTCTTCGGAGCTATGGAGTAACTCAGCGTTGTCAAACGCAAGACTAAGTAGAAAAATGTATTCAAAGTTGGAGCCAATTCTCACAAATCAATTCTCACAAACTGAAAAATCAGCTATTCGGTACCATAAAGGTACTATATATAGTACATAAAAGTTTTATAAAGGTACTTTATAGTACTATAAAGGTAAATATACACTAAAGAAAATTGATCTGTTTCTGTAGATACTTGAATAGGAGGCTTATTTTAGTTTTGACAAAATTTTGAAGAAACTAAATTTCAGCTGGGGGGAGGGGGGTGGAAACTGGGGTCTGGGGCGAGGGGGTAAATCGAGGTCTGAGGGAGAAAGGGGGTGGGGAAAACATACATACACAGAAGAGGGATATGTTCGTTCACATGTTACTGTTCATAATAGTTATTTAAATTAAGGGTATCGCTTTGACCTAACTATTGCATCGCACAATTTTTTGAGAAATGGCACTAGTAAGGAGTAACTAGTAAGGACTTTTCGGACTTACTTTTCTCTAGCAAGTCCGAAAAGTATTCCTCTTTAATATTGTTTCCTTGTCGAAACTGAGCTTACATCTACTTACTATTTTGAGGGTAAAGTTTGATATATACTATATAATATACAATTTTGCATATTATATATAATATGATAAGATGCAATAATATATATAATATAAATTTATAAAATAATTTGTACTTTTCAACATCCAAGCCTCAAGGGGGCAAAATATATTTTTCAAAATCTAGGGGGGGGGGGGAGAAATTAATCACTTTGTTCAGTTTTTAAATTAAAGTGCAAAAAAAAAACATTTTTAAATGAAATACTCCAAGAAAGGTGTTTATTTTTTTTTATCCAGAGGGGCAAAAAATATAGGGGGCACAAGCTTTCTCCTTTGGAAAAAATCTAAAAGAGTGGTAGCCCTTTTGTAAACAGAACTAAAACAAAATACATTACCTCATTGAGAGGGAAAACTATAGTAGCCAAGCATTGGTTCTTGGATAAATAAAATTCATGTTTTCAGAAATTTACTTGTACCAAACTTTGAAAATTATCTATTGGTTGCTAATCCGAATGAATACCTGATATTTTAAATTTGATATTTGAAAGTACAACAAAATAACGAAATAAGAGCTGTCAAAGGCAACATTATAGTGCTTCTGTGTAAAGAGCTGTCAGTGCTTTTGTGTAAGAGCTGTCAAAGGCAACATTATAGTGCTTCTGTGTAAAGAGCTGTCAGTGCTTCTGTGTAAGAGCTGTCAAAGGTAAAATTATAGTGCTTCTGTGTAAAGAGCTGTCAGTGCTTCTGTGTAAGAGCTGTCAAAGGAAACATTATAGTGATTCTGTGTAAAGAGCTGTCAGTGCTTCTGTGTAAGAGCTGTCAAAGGTAACATTATATTGCTTCTGTGTAAAGAGCTGTCAGTGCTTCTGTGTAAGAACTGTCAAAGGCAACGTTATAGTGCTTCTGTGTAAAGAGCTGTCAGTGCTTCTGTGTAAGAGCTGTCAAATGCAACAGTATAGTGCTTCTGTGTAAAGAGCTGTCAGTGCTTCTATGTAAGAGCTGTCAAAGGCAACATTATAGTGCTTCTGTGTAAAGAGCTGTCAGTGCTTCTGTGTAAGAGCTGTCAAAGGCAACATTATAGTGCTTCTGTGTAAAGAGCCGTGTGCCTTCAAGGTATTATGTGTTTCCCCAGAATATTTCTTATGGGAGGTTGATACTCATATGGGAGGATGGAAGCTTGGGACTCATTTGATCTTATATTGAAGGCTCTGGGGCTTTTTTAAGAGTTCAAAGTAATTAAAGGGTACTCATCCGCCCCTCTTGTGCCTTTTTTAGTATGTGAATCCCCAGAATTCCCTCGTGGCATCGAGTCGAAATTTAGTCATTTTGTGCAAAATAGTCAGAAGATTGATTAAATATGCCTCCTCATATAGTTACCCGCAAGATCTTAAAACCGTCTTGAGCAATAAAGTTGAAACTTTCAGTGGCTGTTAGAGGATCAAGTGGATTTCAAATTTTTTACTTTAAGGAGTGGGCAGAGGTACCCTCACCTCCTCTGAGGTTATGAGGTAAGATGAGATAAGATGCACTATGTGCACTATGGAAATGACGCATCTACAGCATTTCGGAAATGAAGTGTCAAGTTGGAACTTGCAGGAAATGTCTGGGGGGGGGAGGCGTTGGATATCAAAATTTGACTTGGAAGAGGGTCAGATTATTGATAGGGAGACTAAAAAGTCTTTTCTAGGATTCACGTAAACGGTTTTGCAGAGTAAGCTCAAATGGGGCCTCTAACATACCTACTGTTAAGTAGGGAGGTAAATAAAAAGAGAGTAAGTGTTACCAGGTATTTAAAGTACCTTATCTGCAATATCTTGGAAATGGCTTTGTTGATCAAATTGAAAATTTATGGGGCTTTTGGGGGGGGGGGGGCGGCACAATAAGACCTCAGATCTTGACTTGGAGTGAGGGTAGAGAAGAGAAGGTTTTAAAGATTTTTGTTCCCAATGTATTCGAATATTTGGCTGTATAAGCCCATGCAGGACTATGATCTATTACAGATTAAGCAGTGATATAGACCGAGAGACACTTTATGTACCCAGGTGATCAAAATCACATGTCTGCGTTACGTTAGGAATGGCTTTGTGGATCGTGTTGGCATTTCCAGGGGTTGCTGGTGGGCCAAGTGGGCCTTAAATTTTAACTTGAAGAAGGAGCATAGATAAATCGATTGAAAATTTGTATTCAGGTTATCAAAATGGCATACCTGAAAAATCTCGAGAACGACTTATAGGGATCAAACTGAAACTTGAGTATT
The DNA here is from genome assembly GCF_049724085.1 of Artemia sp. Qi Xiang Cuo. Taxonomy (NCBI): domain Eukaryota; kingdom Metazoa; phylum Arthropoda; class Branchiopoda; order Anostraca; family Artemiidae; genus Artemia; species Artemia sp. Qi Xiang Cuo. Next base: position 16,589,449 of record NC_142808.1, on the reverse strand, counting down.
GGGGGAGAAGAGGCAAGGGAACTTGATATTTTGTGATTAATCAGAATCAGAATCATTTATTAACATAAAAGCTTTCGTAGTCAGGGTTTAAATCCCGACTAAATCGCGCTAATATTTACAAAGTGAACAAAGACACAAAAAATTAATACACATGTCACTTATTGTAGACAGAAACATAAAAAGGCACAAACGAATTGCTGAAGCGATTAGTGCGACACTTGGGCTGGGCTAGCTTTGTTGCTTTTGATCTTGTAGTTCCTTTTTTTGTCAGCATTGGGGGTAATATATTTCTGTGTTTATCACTTGTCAGAAGAAACTGGCCAAATTTACAGATAAGTTGAAAACGGCGATCATGGAGTGACGGCAAATTTAGTAGAGACAGTGCTGATTCGTAATCGGTGTACTGATCAGACAGTATGGCCTTCACCTGTCTTTTCTGGACTGATTCGAGTACTTCGCTCATATAGGCAGTGTTCTGAACCTGTGGACCCCATACAGGGCACGCATACTCTAATATCGGGCGAATATATGTCAGGTAGGCTGTTTTCAATTGCGGCATTGAAAAACCAAATCTTCGCATCAGTAAAAGTGTACGCATGGCATAGTTCGCCTTTTTCACTACCCCTTGGACGTGGAGGCTAAACGAGCAGTCAACGCTGAACGTAACACCGAGAAAAACTGCCGACGATACACTTTGGGATGGTGGAGGGGGGAACTGAAAAACCCTTGTGAGAGGGTTAAAATGAAGAATTTTGGTCTTTGTTTCATGGATTTGGAGGCTCTTTTCAGAATACTGGCCTCTAAAGTTTATGATAAATGATTCGCTGAACTGGGGACTGGTTAGATATTTCTCAATGAGGTATTTTAAGAGGGTGGAAAGGTCATCTACGAATTTGAACCGTTCGTCAAAATCGGCAAGGACGAAGTTGATCACTGCCAAGAACAACAAGGCAGCGAGTTTAGTGCCTTGTGGGGCACCACACGTAAGCTCAGACCATTCCGAGTCAGTGTCACCCGGGTAGAGTCCATATACACTCTGTAGTCGGTCGCGCAAGAAATCTATTATTAATAAGAGAATATGTCTGCAAGCTTCCATAACCTTCAGATTGTTCACTGCAGTATAATGGCGTATCAAGTCAAAGGCTTTTCTATAGTCGGCTATGAGGAGATCTACAATTGTGCCTCCTTGGTCAAGCCATTCAACAATAAGGTGATACAGACGCACAAGATAAACAGTTGTACTACTACCTTCCAAGCACCCGTATTGGTATGGATCAAGAGAGCCCTGGACTTGTGACATAAGTTCACGATATATAAATGATTCCGCTACCTTAGAGAGGTTCGGAATTATCGAAATTGGGCGGAATCGATCGCAAGATTTCGGGTTTTTCACTTTTGGAATGACGCGCACATAAGCTCTCTTCCAAACACTGGGGAACACTTGTTCGCGAAAACACTGGTTAATAACTGCGGTTGAACATTCCTGAAACGGTAAGATATTTGGATCTTTTTGGGTAAGATATTTAAAAACTGCTGTCACAGGTCATTTAGTATATAAAAAAAAGTATATAAAAAAGCTTTCACCTCATAATGAAATAAAAACCAAAAATTTGTTTTCTTGCTACCAGGAAAACAAAAATGGTTTTTGCTCAGAATACACAATGCCGATCATTTTTATTGCTACCTTTAAAATTCAATTTTTTTTAAGAATAAGAGGTAATGCTTCTTGTGCTGCCTCAATAAAGAGTCATGCGCCTGCAGTGCATTATTGTTATTGTTATTTTTTATTTCTAGCAACTTCGTATGAAAGGGGTTATCGTAGACACTTGGTATAGAGCTCATTTGATGGGGAACTAGAAGTTCTAGGGCCTTTTCTAAAGATTAAAAGTGGTTGGAGATCCTACCCGCCCTCTTTCTTTTGCTTGATCATGGGCTTCTGATGTTTAACCTAGGGTGCCCGATAGGTAATTTCAAAGAATTGTGGAAATGTCTCCTTGCTAGTCCCAAGCACCGATATGTTCTACATCCTGCTTCAACTCAGCAGTTAACATCAGGAAGAAGAAAAAATTAGTGCCATTACCTTGCAGAACTAACCGGTTTAAAAATTCTTTCATGTCCCTTTTTCTAAAGGCGTATTTGATAAAATGGCCCAGGATTAGAACTAAAAGACAGCGCCATTTATCTTGTGATTTTTCGTTATCAAAGACTACGAAACCTGTTTTGAAATTAATGATTCTAATTTTGATTACAGGCCTACAAGCCCCTACCTATAGTTTTGGGGAGTACACTTATATACAGCATAGTGCCTTTTACATCCGGAAGACAACTACCACCTATTAAAGCGGTAATAAAAATAACCTGTAAATTTATATAGACTAATTTTCGATAATGAGTATGGAAAAATGTTTTAAAGTCGAATAAAATTAAAGTAAAGAAAGACCAGATTTGTAGGTAAAATGTATACACAAAATCAATTGCCTGGGTATGCAAACACTTGTTTGTGCGCACCCTAGATTAGTTCGAACACCAATCCATCCAGAAACACGCAAATTTATACTGAACGGTATGCAGAACCTCGCGAATCGACATAAACTACAAAAAATAACAGAAAATATAAACTGAGAAAATATAGGTCATGATGACAGGTGTGCAAAAGCTGTTGATTAAAAGGATAAGGATAGAATTAAAAGGAAAATGGATATGGATAAGGATAAGGATAGATTAAAAGGAAAAGGATAGAAGGCCAAAGCTGTTGATTATAGCGATCGTATTGAGTGAAGGGAGGTTGCCTCGATCTAAATTTGCAAAGATGGAAGGTCCTTATATACAAGAGTTTAAAGACCAAGCTGCTTAGCGTAGCTCGCGAGGGCTACAGGCTAAAGTGGGGAGAGGGCATTGACGATGAAGTTAGGTTATATTACGCAAATAACCAAAAAGAACTAGAAATGTAACGTCATGATAATATACTTGCGAGGTTCGAAGGCCTGAACTCCCGATAGTAGGAGGCAGAATGAGCAGAAGGGCATGGCGTCAGCTTATATTTGCAAGGGCCAAATGCCTGAGCTCGTTATCCTTAATGCAAAATACCTAAGCTATCGAGCGTAGTTTGTGAGGGGTGAAGGCCCAACAAGTGGTATGAGGCAATGAAAAGCCTTTGGTGACAACCCCTAACAGAAGAGACGGCAAAGAACAGTGCATCTGCTTGTTTTCCGGCTTAACTCTGTTAAAATTCCCTGCAAATTAGTCAGTTTACCCTTTCTCGGTAATTATTAAATTACTTAAAGTGAACTCATATATAATCTCAACGCCATCTATTCAAAAAAGGTATCTCACCTTGAAACTTATAATTCTTGGGCTTGTAGTAGAGTCAAATAATCCTGTCTTTTGTCCATGTTCCTATCCATGAAACATAAGGTTTTATTTTCAATGATTAAACCCTATTTGGGCTATTATTCTGTTTGATGGATCCTCTATCCTTCATAGTTCTCCTTAGAAAAGCCCTTATTGCTGATTGTGATGCAGTGTAATTTCACCTATTCCTGGTTGAAGATGTATAGCTGATAGATACCTAACTTGAAGGTACCCTATGTATTCGTTAGGCCCAACCTTGCACTTGACCCAATAAGTGGTCTAGGGTGGGCCCCTATCAAGAAGGGATTAAGGTACTCAGTATCAAATAGTTATTTAAGAAAATGAAACAATTATCGAATGTTTTTTTAATTTTTGTAGTGCAATCTTTCTCGTTAGGAATAAAGATTTCTTCATCAAATGTCACACAATCCTTCCATTTGAGTCATAATGAACATAACACGAATATGGCCATAAATATGTGAGTTTAAGCCTTAAAACGATGAGTTAAGTGTTTAGTCTCTTCATTAATTAAAAATTCGACTCTCCCCCTGCTGTGTTATCTGTCCATTATGGGAAGCCGATCTTGACCGTGATTTTGGGCATTGAAGTCACTTAACACTTATTTAAGACTGAAACAAAGTTAAGAAAAGCTTGTTAGTGGTTTGATTAAATTTGCGTACATTTGAAAGAATTCATCTTAGTCTTTCCAGTGAAACTTCTGTTATTTTGCTGTGGCTCTTTTCCAAGCCTTTGCATGATTGTTTCTAGAAGCTTTGAGGATTTGAACTGTTAAAAACGAAACCCAGAAGCTACTTATTAGGTTACTTTGCGCTTAGTAAGGAAACAGGGTTGGTGGCAGCGTTGCCAACAATTCGGAAGTCCTGGTGCAATGCGGTACATTCAGAAAGTTTTTGGTACAACACAAATTTTCCTGTACATTTGGGTTTTGCTTGCTCCTTTCTTACTCGGATATCTGTTCAAGTTTTAGCTTATCGAAAATTTTCTTCTTGTTACGGCGAATTTTCAACTCGCTGTTCAGATAGTAAAAACCATTCTCTCGTGATATAATTTCGCTCCGAAAACTGATACAGTTTATTTCAAACTGCTGGCAACGCTGGTCATTGGTTCTTTGTTGTGTATACCCGGCAGACTGTGTGAAACTTTGAAGAAAACAACTCGACAAGATTAAGGCATCAATCATTTTTCTGTTTGAATAATTATTGTTCTGTTATGACGATGAAAATGCAAAATAAAGTGTCTGCCTACTCTCCAAAATTAGTGATAAATGAAAAATACGGTTTATTGATACTAGTATGTGATACATAAAAGTTTTTTGAACAAAAATAAGTACATATGTTTAGAAAAATAAACTAATAAGTATTTTATTTTTAAATACCTAAAAAAAACAACTGCCGCAGCAACAAATATCTCAATATAAACGAGAATCATTAGAATAAAAATCAGAACAGAACAAAACAATCTGTTTAACCGTTTTATTGCAAATACAGCAGTATTAGTCATTTTTATGTGCAGCGTATTTATCCCCAAGTCAGAGGTACTACAGTCAAAACTAAAGGGTATTAATGTATTAATGACAAAAGAATAAAAAAAAAAAATCTTTCTCTCCTATGTACAGATGGGTTCTCAAAACTGATTGGATAAAAAATGTATTGATCATAATGCAGAATGGAAGTTAGTAGTGAATCATAATGTAGTTTGTCTTCCATTTTATTCGAAGCTGTTGTGCTTCTGTATTTGAAAGAAAAGCTTGTCCCTTTTATATTATACTCTGTTGTGCTCAGGTCCTCTAATAGGTCTTAGAATTGCCTGTACTGTCGGGGTCGTATCGTGTATGCATGTCGTTTATTAAAAAGGAGATGGATTAGTGAATTTGGGATGGTTTCAAGGCAGTTTCTTTATGCTACCTGGGGAATTGCAGCGTATAATCTTGTCCAGTTTAGTATAGACAGGGTGTGACATCCTAAAAAAGAGGCAGATAAGCGAAAACAAAAAACAGCTGTTTTTCTTATAAAAACGGCTGTTTTATATTATTCTAAATAACAGAATAGAAAGCAGAAACAGGTCACCTGTTTCTCTTCTGTCTTTGTTTCATCTATTTTTTTCTGTTTCTCTTTTTCTGAAAAACAGAAACAGTGCCGAGGCTTTGTCGTTGTACGACAAGCCTGTAAATCAACCTTTTTGACCCTTTACTTTGAAGAGTCAATTGGTGGCTTTGATGGAATAGCTCGTCAGGGAGATAAAGATGTTTTACTGTACGTATTTTTATAAACTGTATTACGGAACCAAAATAAGATAGGTTTCGAATGTGCCGCTAGTCTCTTACGCTTTTTGTATCTGTTATGTGAAGTCTGTTGTAAATATCCGTTGTCTGTTGTGTATATCTTTGCGCTTTTTATATCTGTTGTGTTGTCACTAGATTTTTTGTTGTATCATATGAAATTCAATGATTAATCGGCTCTACCAGGGAGGGGACAGGGGGAGAAAATTCGCCTCTCTCAGAAACAGGAAGACAATTCAAAATTGTATGACAAGAGGAAAATAAGAGATACTTCCATTTAAATCCTACCTAAAAAGTCTCAGGTAATAATTGCCCTCTCCCCTTTATAATTTCCATTTAAATTTTCTTGACAGCATTTTTGCCATAGTCTGTGATGTCACCACAAATATCGATCACAGACTAGCTGAAGTGCTGACGATATAATTTGTATCTGTTTTTGGCCTTAGTCCGCTATAAAGGGATTTTTCTGTTTCCTGTTAGCCCTCTCTTCTTTTGGAGCTCTGACTTTATTTTGCTATGGGAGAAAATTTGTTTTGACAGTTATTGCCATTAAATGTAAAAAAGGTGACTTTTGGTTATTTCTAAATTGGAGCTATAGGTTATACGAATATTCCTCTACCTCTTTATAACTTACCGGAGTGGGTTCAAACGTGAGAGCCTTTCTCTCTTAGAAACAGTTTTGCTTTGTATAGGCTAAAGACTGTCTCTGTTATTCACTTACTTATTCATACAAATAGTGTCCAGACCGATACTTTATACGTTGCCCTGCTCTTTCTTTTCTATATATTTTTTTAGGTTTAAAACTGAAGCAGATGCAATTGAAATGGCTAATAATACAAGGCGTGGCCTAGCCGGATATTTCTTTAGCAACGATTATAAACAAATCTGGAGAGTTGCCAGGAAACTTCAAACAGGAATTGTAGGAGTTAATGAAGGGATTATTTCGTCAGTAGAAGCTCCTTTCGGAGGGATTAAGGAGTCGGGATTCGGAAGGGAGGGATCTCATCACGGGATTGATGAGTACACTCATGTTAAATATGTCGCTTTTGGGGGTCTTAACTACTAAACTAATTGGGAAGTTGGAATATTCAGGGATAAATCTCGTTGGGCGAGAAGTTTGTTTTTCTTGGTTTTATTTTGTATATGTTTCTGGTAAGTGCAACAAATTAAACAAATGTATCTTTAGTGTTAAGTTGTTGAGGATTGGGGAATTATAATTGTGCTAAGTCAGCACAAACTCATTGTATTTCAAGGTATGTGGGGCGATATTTTGATCGATTGATATATCGATATTTTTACTTCCAGTATTCGATATTTAAAGCATAATCCTGCTGCATTTAAATAGCTCATATTAGGGGGAGGTTGGCTTTGGCTTCATCCTAAAATACTGATGCTTAAAAGAAGTAATTATTAACTTATAAGGAGCCGTGTTTGGCGTTATATCACGAACCCTTGTTCTAAAAGTCTTTACGAATTCCTCTGTAAATGTTTTGTATATTATTCTGTCATTTCTCTTTTCTCTTGTGTCCATGATTCTTAGCTGTTATGACTTACCCTCCTCATTGTTGGAAGCTCAAATCTTTCTTAAAAGATTAAAATCCGGCGTGAAAAGATCAAAATTTTAGTCCAATTATCTGGTTGTCAGATGAGGATATTTTTAGTTAAGCACGTATATTTTTTTTGTTTAAAATTGCCATACTTACCCACGCATTATGTGGTATCGTTTCAAATCAGTGGTGTCCTAGTTCAATCGTAGCTCCAACCTGTTGGCAAACGTCTACACTAGTCGTTTGGAAGCTGTCAAATTTCACCTACGTTTTTATAAGGTTTTAATTTTTGGTATATTTTTTGTGGATTGGTTTTTTAAGTAATTTCTAGTTTATTTATCTGTTCTGCAATATATTCGTATTAATGACCCCATTTGTTACAAATAAAAGATTTACATGTCTATCTTACACGAGTTATTTGAGTAAAAATAGTAGCTGTAGGACTCTATAAATTTAACAAGAAATTTGTTGGCTTCTTTAATATTTTTAAAGAAACAGAAAGATGGTTAAAAACAGACGTTCAAACATTAACCCTGGCTTTGCTGCTTTTAATACAAGTCAAAAAGGGAACTAGGCTGTTGTTTTGTGTTTACTGGTTTAGGAAATATGTAAGTAAGCTGTCGTTAAATTTATAAATTATAAATTTTATTATAAATTTTTATTTAAACAAACCGTTTCAGTATAAACATTAGCTATGGTGTTCTGTTGGCTTATATAAAAAAAAGAAAAAGAAAAAAAATGATAATAATAAAAAATGCTGTCAAGAACAACATTATATAAACCCTAATTCAGATTTAAAAACTAAAGACTATAGGTGGTACTAGAGGATGTGTATTTGACTTACGACTTGAGTTAGTAGTAACCGGATTTTGACTTTTCATTTAAAACTATTAAAAATTTGATCCAATTATCCCACGTGAACGATTTGTCTTGTACTTTATCTGCGGGAAACTCAAGGTTATTCTCGTAGTTCCTTTGAATAATAGACAATTTAGAAATCCTTTGTGGATGGATATACGAACTAATTTCATTTCGGAACGATGTGCTGTTTTTCTGCATTGTAGATCAAGGCCTTCTAAAATTTATTCTTCTTTTCCTTAATTGGCTTTAATTCTACTCCCCCTTTAAATTTAAATTTACTCCCCCTTCCTTTAAATTTACTTCCTTTAAATTAACTTTAAATTTACTCCCCCTTCCTTCCAGTGTGTATGGAAACATGTTTTAGCTGATATCAAACTTCTGCAGCATGTTGATAATTTACCATAAAATTCCTTTCTTGTCATCTCCCAGTATGACAGTGTTCTGCTGCTGCCCGAACGTTTAGACTGAATCGCCAGATGACTATTTTTACACTCTAAAAAGGTCTCATTTATCTACTAGTTAAATCTAATCTTGAAGAGCAGGGGATTAAGAGGATCGTTGCTCTTTACTTTCATTCGAAAAACTTGTTTTAAAAAAAAAAAATTTTTAAAGTTAGGAAAGACTGTAAATAGAGTAAATTCATGGTAGTGTGAACCGACAACTATTCCTATGGCGTTATATTCCCTGTGCGTTCTTTTGAGGAGAAAACTGCTCTAGTTCAGTGTTTTTCTGGTAAGATGAAAAACTATTTCAACGCTCAAAAACTGCAGTGTTGCCATATCGAGGAACATGCTTATATACAGCCAAAGTTTTAGGGGGAGAGAGAAAGACAAAATAGGCATTTATGTCATTGTTTTTCTTTTTTTGTGTGTGTGATGGGTTCTTTTAACAAACCTCAGTCCCGTGTGTTCAGGCATGATTATGAAGCATGCCGATCTACAAAATCCCCCTAAAAATTGTCTATTGGGATAGATTTTGTTGCTTTTAGTTGTCAAAACCTTGCGAGGGAGGTTGTTGCCGAAATTTTGATTTCAATTAAGATAAAGAAAGTTCTTTCTCGGGAAAATTAGTCATAATTGGCTGTTTTTATTATGAGATAACAGACGGTACTCATTTGATCCGTTTAGAGGCTAATTCAATGGAGACTGTAGCACAAAATGGATAGCAAATTCAAAAAGAAGGCTCATTTATGGTTATGGTCTTGTAGTGACCAGAGGCGAATCTCCAGCATTTTTATGGGGAAGGGGGGGGAGTAGGGGTGCAAGAGGAGTCCATATCCAGATAGTCAAAGAGCATGGGATTTATAATATTTTTTTCCACATTATTGGGGGGCAACTGCCCCCCCCCCTTGCCACCCCCACTGCGCCTGGTAGTGGCGCAGTGGGTTTGACCTCAGGTTGGTAATACGGGACCCAGGGATCAAACCTAGCTGTAGCAACACAGCGCGGCCCTGAATCTGATTTCCATCATGAGATTATGCGAAAGCGCTTCCATATTAATCCAAATAAGAAGAAGATTTATGCCTATGAAAGCTGCTCTATAAATAAATATTACTTATCATATAATTAGCTATTTTTTATATTAATGTATCTGAAAGTTGGTAAAAAAAAACATCTTGGATTTTTGCGTTCTTGGGCGTAAAACATGGTCTTAAATATGTTTAGAATAGATACCTCAAATTTACTTCTAAAAAGTATTTTGTGTCAATGGGGAAAAAAAGTCCAGTGCATTTTTTGTGTAAATCCTTATTTTTAGAGTATCCTAGAGAGGAACGTCAATGAAGGGATTTGATCTTCAAACAACACAGGACATCAAAATAAAACATTTTTTGCCCCTATAGAGCAAAATCTACCATAGGTCTTAGACCTTATAATATTCCGTAGGTGTATTCATACCTTAAAACTAAATTAGTTGAATTTGACGACGCTTTCGTCAGTAAAAATTCAAACATGCAGCATGTTGGTTCGCAAAGACAACTAAACCTTTACAGAAAATGGCTACACCTTCTTAAAATGTTTGGTGCCATTTGGTTGTTGTCTACTTTTTGCTGAACCCCCATGTTTTTTTTCTTTTTTTAATCTAATATCCCCTATTACCGACAACTGCACATGGAGATCTTTTTTCATTAAAAATTTAATCGTAATTTTTTTCTAACTTTTAAAGATACACACGGTTGTGTAAGTTTCTGCTTATTTGTTTCAAACAATTTGACTTTATTTTCACCGTCCTTGGTGCTTACATTAAATATATAGTATATTTCAATATATGGATTTTTATAATATGTAACAAGGGGTGACAGTTTATTCCGCCTCTAAACAGGTCATTCGCCAAACAAATATTAAAAATTTGACTGCTAAGCAATCAAAAGAATCAAAAGAAATCAAAAGAAAGCAATCAAAAGAAAACAGGAGTAAAAAAGAAGAAAGAAAACATTTTATCTTTCGGTTTCTTTCCCCTCTCGAGATTCTAATTTGTCTAAAACTTCTGCAAGGAAATGTAGCTTTCTGTGGAATTGAGAGTGTTTTTGAATAAATATTGCCTTTTTCCCTCGACTGCTAGTGTCCTGGGGGAAAATTTCTAAAGCTCAGTTGAAAGTCAAGCTAGAGAAAGCAAAGCTATGTGCTCCAGTAATATTACGAAAATAGTCTTATGGTCAAAACCTAAGAGGCTCGATGAAGTCAGTGATTTTAGCTCATCAATGAAAATGTATATATAAGCCATTGCATTTAGGCTTGTGGGGTAATTTCAGCCCTAGTTTCGATAACGACAATATCATGGGGCTTACGTGACACCGGATAGCGGAAAAGAGCATGAAAGAGAGGCGGGTTACCCTCCATTCACTTTTGGCCCTCTAAAGACAGTATAACTTTCAATTTCCAGTGAAATAAGCCCCTCCCAAGTTTCAATGACCACCCGTTTCATACAAAGAGGCATAGAATTTTTTTTTTGCTCTTGCTGGAGCTGCTTTTGGGTAACCCAACATATTTTTTTCTTTATTACCTTCTTCTTTGTGGTGGCCGCTTTAGACCAATGACTTTAGCTAAAGGATATAAAGTTTTTAAGCTGGTCGGATTTTTTTTTACTATTGTGTTCATGAAATTCAATTGTGCCCTATAACTAATGAGCTAAGATAGACATAGCAATGAACTTTCTGAATGCATTCGAGTGGTGCCCAGAAGTCAATGTACTAAGAACACTGTTATACTGAGATGATTTTTCAATAAAGTATCAGTAGGACTTCTTTTCTTCCAAGTTATTCTACAAGATTTTCCACACATGCCCTCTGTGCTTGTACGTTCTAGGTCGTTGGTCATGAGAGAATTTCAGTTGGAGAGGGATGTGATGGCAAATGATGTTTATGCAGCCCATGTAACTAATATGACTTACTTAATTTAAGTTTTGCTGTTCTTGAAAGTCATCTTCGGGCCTCTTTCTTTGAAACGGTGTGGATAATGTATTCCTCATGATATTCTGCTAGATGAAGAATGTTTGAGAGACGGTGAGGCGCAAAGTTGTACTTCTGCCTCTTTGGGGAACGACTACGAGGGAGATTACGGTGAAGTTTGGCCTTCAAAGACGATTTTTGGAAGACGAGACTGAGTCACCCATTGGACGTGACCGTGCCACCGAAGATGCTGGAGCTGATTCTTGATGGTAATTTATTGTTGGATTTCAAGGCACTCGAAGAATTCACCATTCGATATTCTGTCAATGTAGATCATTCCGGTGATTCAGCGGAGACAATTAGTTCCAAAAACTTCGAGTTGACGCTGATCATCCACCTTCAGCGTCGATGTTTCACTCGAGTAAATTGCGATGGATAGTGATCAAGGTTTCAAAAAGCCGTGTCTTAAGCCGTAATGAAAAGTCTGTGCTATGCCTTACGGGCATAATGGCTTTGAAGTTGGAGCTTGCAAGGGCAAGACACTTTTCTGTATCTTTTGAATGGTTTTTGTCGTTCATGGTCGGACTACCAAGGTTGGGAAACTCGTCGACCCACTGAATACTTCCTCTGATGAATCTGGATTCTGGTTTTAATGCCTCCTGTGACTTTTATGAGCAGCACATAGCTTTAGTTTTGCATGCATTCATGATCGTTCCTTCTCACAGTTGGAGAGGAATGTGATGGCAAATGTTGGGATATGATGGCATTATGCTCGTAAGGCATAGCACAGACCTTTCCCTATGGCTTAAGACACGACTATTTGAAACCTTGATCACCACCCATCGCAATTTACTCGAGTGAAACATCGACGCTACAGGTGGATGATCAGCGTCAACTCGAAGTTTTTGGAACTAATTGTCTCCGCTAAATCATCGGAATCATTTACCTTGATAGAATATCGAATGGTGAATTCTTCGAGTGCCTTGAAATCCAACAAAAAATTACCACCAAGATTCAGCTCCAGTATCTTCAGTGGCACGGTCACGTCCAATGGGTGAGTCAGTCCCGTCTTCCAAAAATCATCTTTGAAGGCCAACTTCACCGTTCTCTCCCTCGTAGTCGTTCCCCAAAGAGGCAGAAGTAAAACTTTGCGCCTCACCGTCTCTCGAACAGTCTTCATCTAGCAGAAGATCACGAGGCATACAGTATCCACACCGTTTCAAAGAAAGAGGCCCGAAGATGACTTTCAAGGACAGACAAAACTTAAATTAAGTAAGTCATATTAGTTACATTGGTTGCATAAACAACATTTGCCATCATACCTCTCTCCGACTGTGACGAAAGAGCTAGTCGCTTATAGAATGTTTTTAGCTACGACTTGTAGGTCATCTTGCGTTTTGGCTATTACATTGAAGTCTCCATGTAACTTACAAAGAGAGTATGCAGTTCAGGTTAAAGATTTTTCAGGTTAAGCCTGCAATAAACATATTTATGAATCACTTACTATAGGATTCCGATGTTCTAGTCGTCACTGTGATAAATATGGACAATGGAAGGCAACCTACCCCGTTTTGATTGTGAAAAAACCCTGCACAAGATTTTTAGTTTGCACCCTAGAGATTGGTATCAACTAGGATTTAAATTGTTTTGAGAAATGGAACCTGGTACACTTCTTAATTGTTTAAATAACAAGCAATGAATGAATGAATGAATTTTATTAATAACCTGTCTTACAATCAACAGAAAAAGACAGAGCACAAACAAGAAAAGAAAGGAAAAGCAAAAACTGGCAAGAAAAACAAATACAAACAGAAAGAACTGTATAATAACATAACTATTTGAGAAGGTAGGCCCACTCGTGATCCAGAAGCTCTAGTTTTTTCACGTAATTCTGAATTACCTCCTCCACGGCCCTCAGATACTCAGCAATTCCATATTTCACAACAATACGCCAGTTTGTAACAAAAGGTAGCACTTGAAGAAGATATCGGGAATTCTTGAAAAATACCGACCTTATGTCTTTCTTGTTTCGTGCACTCAGGAGCTTCCAAAAAGGAGACCGGTACAAGACATGAGGCAAAGCTACTGCATTATAAAGACGAGTCAAATATTTACGGGTTGAATTGCGACGGCTAGTGACAACACCCGCATAGGCAATGCGCACTTTTTTAGAAAGGTGTTCAATAAGCAAAGACTGGGTCTCTCGAAGATTACGACCAATCGGCAGGCCAAGGTACGTAATGTGACTAGACGGTGTTCCGGTAATTCCACCAAGCCTGACTGTAGCATTATCTTCAGGGCAATTAAAAAACAAAACAGCAGACTTTTCTACATTAAACTGCAAACTAATATCAGCATAACTTTTTTCAAGACGCGAGAAATTATTTTATAATGAACATAGCAACCGACACAGGTTCAAAATATTATCTACAAAACCCAGAAGCGACAAATGAGCGTGGTTGCAAATCTAACTTGGAGGGACAACATGTTTTGTATCATTTTCACAGTAATTAAACAAAATTGGATTAGTTACAACCCCTAGCTTAATTCCCTTGAGTACGGATATCTCCCCACTAAGCTCACCATTTTGCAAATGAACCCGAAGCTTGAGGCTCCTATACATATCACGTAGTGACCTTACAATAGAAGAACGCACGCCTCGCTTACACAGCTCAACGAAAATCTGGGTATGAATCCCAGAGTCAAAAGCTCTCCTGACATCATACTGACCTAAGATCAAAGTTTCTCGCGAGAGATGAGCATCAAGTAATATGTTAGCAAGAAGATAAAGTACATGGGTGCACCCGAGACCTTTTCAAAAACCAAACTGGTGTGGAGGCATCTCACACTTATCATAAATCTCATCAAACAAAACAATCTCGAATAGTTTACAAAATACTGAAGATATCGTTACTGGCCGATACGAAGAAGGCTGTTCGGCTGGCTTCCCCCTCTTTAATATCGGTATCACCATACCCAGACTAAAGCAACTCGGGACTATCCCTTGTGTCAAAATCATCTGAAATAGAAGGGCAATATGATGGTAAAGAACATAACCTCCTAAAGAAATATGTAGAGCACAAATACTATCGCATCCTTTTGAGTATACCTTTTTTAGCTTTTTAACGGCCTGGCAAATTGTGACCGGTGACACTGAGAAATCGTCGAAGGTGTCGGTAAGCATAGAAATCAGCTCAGTCTCGTACTTAGACTGCAGAACTGGATCAGGCGCTTTGAACTCGGACTCAAAGTAAGTACTCCGCTGATAAGCAGAAGTATATAGACGTCGGCTTGACTTCTTGAGGCTTTGACTGAAGGAACCAAATATGGTTCGGATTCCTATTGAGATTTTGCACAAAATTCTATTTTAGGGCTGTGAAGTGGGCATATAAAATTTCATTGAACTTCCACTTAGTATAGATTTAATACTCGTTCTCTTCTCCACTTCGTGACTTCCCGCTATCATGCCAAACTTTCAGCCACAGCTTCGCCGACGCACGAGCCACCGCTAGCTCCGGATTTCCAGACCACCCTTTAACCTGTGATCTATTACGGATACGCTTCACAGGAACTGCTACACTCTCCACGAAGCTCAGAGCATTCAATATTTCTGCACAGTAAACGTTTATCTGCAGACGTATTTCACTTTCATTGCAATACGAGTTTGCATTTCTTTGCAGCAGATGGAAGGGAACTTTTTTTTTACTCAGGATATCCCCAGAAGTAGCCGCGAAGAGATCATTCGACACTTGTTTCCAGTCACTGTATACTCTCCATTGGGATTTGCACGGAACCGACAACTTTGGACAGTCCAGTGTTATCGACAATGACAAAGGCAAATGGTCAGAGTATGAACCATCAGCTGCAACTTTTACTTCGTCACTCACCGGGAAGTTTGTTAACACATGGTCAAGATTTGAGACGGTATTCGCAACACTGATAAATGTTTAACCTTTGTCCTTATCAACGACATTTAACTGATCAGGAAGGAAACCTATAATGATTTGAGTCCTTTCAGATTCGGTATTAAGTAGGTCACAGTTGAAGTCCCCTATTAATAGAACTTTTGTATTCCCAGGAATTTGAGTCTTCACGAAACGGCTTAACTGAGTACATTTAGCCGTGAATTTGCTGTCCGAGAGGCTAGGTCTATAATTAGTAGGAAGATAGACGTTTATTATCACAGTATCGCGAACTTTAACAGCGAGGAAGTGTTTACTTGATGCTAAAAGTTCAGCCTGAAAAGACTTTCTCACCAAAGTGGCAATATGGCTTCTATGACAGCGTTATGAAGACAACGATTACTATGGCTATAAACCAAAAAATTTCTTAAGTGACAATTACAGAAAATGACAATTCAACACTGTACAATCCCCAACATTTCAAAAAATAAGCATATTGAAAAGTATAAATTTTATAGCATTCTCATAGCGTCTCAATGGTTATACTAAAGGCTATAATTAAGAGTAAAGATATATTTTATTGTTGGTAATTTGACCCAAATTTTTAACTTAAAGACGAAACATTGCAGAGCCAAATGATCTACCTCCTGTAGTTGTTGTTGATGATGATCTAGAAGAAGAAATCTGAAGAAGGAAATTTTTTTATTTAGCAGAGGAAATAATTTTTTATGTATATGTTTATTTTTATTACTAAACGAATTTACATGCATTATCGTTGTTGCTGCACCTTGACCTTAGGGCATTACTATCAATATCGTAAACGTAAGAGTATATTTTTCACTAAAAAATCATTCAAGCCCTGCTTATCCGTATAAATTTTCAGAAATTCTTCATCTTGCAACGAAGTATAAAATACAGTAGTGTATGAAAATCAGAGTGCTTGGTCGAATAATCTTGATCTCTCTTTATATCTTTGACTAAGTATTTTCCTTTATTTTCAATGTGTGTCTTCATATTAGGGCTGTAGAACGTGTAGGGTAGGGCAAATGGATCGAAAAATTCTACCCATTTTTTGGTTTGACAAATACAAAGCCAATGGCCATATGGCAAAAGCCAATGACATCTGAAGTTCTACTATTAACTGTAATAATAACATTATCACTTATAATGTGTTTGATAAAGCCAGATGGTATACAATCGGATTCGTATTTGGCCGTACATGGATCCCTTTTGAACACTTCGATAATTTGATAAGTATTCAGGGTGCCAGGTCCAGTAGAAACCGGCCGTCGAGAGGTATTTGACAATAGGCTTCAAATTGACTTTGTGGAATTACTGTTACGCTTTTTAATGTATCGGAGAAACTCTGAAAGCAAAGTCCAATCTCTTACGGTGCTCATGTTTTGAGTGCCTGACAAATCCAAAATAATGATAACATTGATAACATCTAATTAATTAATTTTTTTATCTAATTAATCTAATTAATTAATAAATTAATGATAACATCTTTGAAAACATTGAGCTCGTCATTTCCTTTTCAAAGAATTGTGAATGATTGCTCAGAAATTGGATTATCAATTCGTTTAGATTTATATAGAATTTTCAAATGATAAATTGTTTGCGGAAATTTCATTCACTTCGCTGACAAAATTTGCAAATTAATAACCTTTAAAATCATGTTGAGAGGTTGTCAATGATCCCGCGGTGCTAGTAATCTTCATTAAGGGCAATGAGAGTTGCGATGGGATTTAACCGTTAATAAGTACAGAATCAGTATAGCTACAGGAACCAGTGGCATCGTGATGTAGATTGATGCTTGCATGGGGAACAAAGAGTTTGATATTTTTTCTGCTAGCTCTCAGTTTTTCCATCGTCAAAACAACAGAGCCCAGAACCTTTTGTTTTCAAACATGATGTATTGCAGAAGCAAGAGTGACTGTGGCATTAAGGACTGCTTTATTGTTTTTACTAAAATGAAATTTCTCGAAGTATGTGTGATCTTTATTTCCACCTTAAAATTTAGAGACAACTATATTTTAGCCACTTCATGACTCAGTTTACCTGTCACTAGTTTGGTAACCTGTCCTTTTATGTTTGCAGTCGTACAATACTCACAGCCCATGGCTTGACCTTTTAATTCCTTGTATGACTTTTGATTCATCACCGTAAATTGTATATAATTTGCATCCGATAGGTCGTTACTAGTGCTCAGCATTGGGTGTAGTGGCCAATTAATTTAGACACTTTTGGTTTTAATGCATACTGTACTATATAATTCTAATAAGAGGAACCTTCCACAGCTGAAGGATCTCATTTTCATGGGCATTTGAGTAAATTATTTGGGCTCTTTCTAGTGGCTCAAACAGCCTCTATCTTCATAACTGCGAGTTTGAATCACTGCTACCAGTATATATTTTTTTCGGGGAGGGGGGGGAGCATATTCTTGCCAACGTGCAGACGACGGGTTATGAATCCCATTGCCTAAAGTGTGGGTTAGAGGGGGCTATAGTATGACTGGGACTTATGCTCCACTGTCAATGAGAAATAACCTGATTACGACTAGTAGGCTATTTTCATGTAGCCGAGAAAAACTGTCCCGGTGACTCTTACACTCAGAATCTCCCTCCGAGTCTGTATCACTCAATCGCCACCTCAAGCTGCCACACTTGTCGCTGAGTTTGAAAGGAGCTACCCTGCAGATCCAACTGAAAGGTTAATTTCTGTATGTGCTCGAAACAGGCTTAATGTGTAAAGTCATTCTTCGTGGTATCTTCTCTCATAAAGATATATCCGTTTCAACTTTGGAGGCTAATTTTCTCAAAGTGAAGTAGTGGCTACAACTCTAATAACGTATACCTAAGCCAGGAAAACGTATACACTAAATAAAATCTGGAAAAAAATTACCATTTTCTTCAAGTCACAAAATCATACTGAATAAATGCATAAAGACAAAATAGTCTTGCTAACCTCTGGGATTGGTGGGTCTTATTGTCGTCCAAACTGCTCCGAGACCTTTCAGATAGTCAGCTGACTCCCCTAAGTGAATTAGACGTTACAAATTTATCCAGAAAAACTGTTTGTGCTAGCGGATAAGTCATAGTCCACGTGTTAGTTTTCTTAACCTTAGTTAATTAGCGTATACGTAAAAGACGTAAACAC
Source organism: Artemia sp. Qi Xiang Cuo (assembly GCF_049724085.1). Taxonomy (NCBI): domain Eukaryota; kingdom Metazoa; phylum Arthropoda; class Branchiopoda; order Anostraca; family Artemiidae; genus Artemia; species Artemia sp. Qi Xiang Cuo. Next base: position 16,570,945 of record NC_142808.1, on the reverse strand, counting down.
AATTCCAGTGGAAAAGGAAAAAGCAAGGAATGAGCTTGAAAAGAGATAAAGATTTGGATAAGAACAAAAAATACATCTATTTAATAGTTATTTGGGGCCAGTGTTCCAGCAGTCCTTTGCTACACTTTGTTGAACATTTGGCGCATGGGCAAGTGTGTACTAGGCGCGCTTAGATTATCCTTCTCACCGACATTTGCACAGGCGCGTTTCAGAGTTTCAGCCATTTTGTACGCAAATGTTTACCGACACGTCTGCTGCCGTTTTGTATACTGGATGAATTAAAAGTCGCAGCTAGATGTTTCTGTTGAAGAGTTGCCTTAATATTGTTGAAATTTAATTTAGGTTTGTTAATTTTCCCCAATATTTAAAGTTTTTTTTCGGTACTTGTATGATAAACCTCCTACCGCTCAAGTTTTTCATTCATTGACGGATTGTAGAACCGGTTTTTTAGTTAGTTTCTTTCAGCTTAGCGTGAGACAAGACCAAGAGAAATGACAGAATAGATGGAAACTACATAATGTGAACTATATATTTGGATGGCCGGCGTTTACCTCCCCCCCCCCGGAGAATACCCCCAGAAAATACCCTCGCGAAAAATACCCCCCCCCCCCCGGAAAATACCCCCCTGCAGAAAATACCCCCTGGAAAATACCCCCCGCGAAAAATACCCCCCTAACCTCAGCTCTACATTCTGAGATAATTTCAATTTTTCACAAATTTTTCAAATTTTTGGGTCGCTTGCTGGAGACTCTGGGCGGGTGGGAGCCCTCAAATATTGTCCCAAATTCCTGTCTTAATTTAGCACTTGTTCACGGATGCCCACCGTCTCCAATCACTTTCCCAACAGTATCTATTCATTGTCTCAGCTCAGTCCAGCAATCTGAGCAAATTTCAACTTTTTCAAGTTTCGGGTTACTTGCCTGTGGCTCTGGGCCGGTGGGTGCCTCCAAAAACTGTCTTAAATTCCTCTCTTGCCTTAGAACTTGTCCAAGGATGCTTAAGGCCATGAACGCTTAGACTGTTTCCCTAGCGGTAACCATGTGTGTTGTGGATGGTTAGCATTTGAGCAACGGTCTAACCATTCACTACCTAAAGCTTCCGTTAACCGCTGCTAAGGTAAGAGAAGAATTTGGGAAAATTTTTTTGGGTACCCACCTTCCCTAGAGTCTCAGGCAAGTGACCCAAAAATTGAAATTTTCTCAGATTGCGGGGCCAAAGCTTAGGCAATGCATTGGTACTATTTGTAGGAGCGATGGGGTCTGACTATCTGGGATTTATTTTTCAAGGCCTTAATGCTGAGCGATGGACATGGGCTAGATTGGGCCCCCATGTGAAAATGAAATAATGTTGTTGGTATGTGTGTAGCGCATGCATGGTTACCGCTAGGGAAACAGTCTAACCGTTCACGGCTTTAGACACCCGTGAATAACTTCTAAGGCGAAAGAGGAATTTAGGACAACTTTTGGAGGCGCCCACTTGCTTAGAGTCTCAGGCAAGTGACCCAAAGCTTGAAAAAGTTGAAATTTGCTCAGATTGCTGAACTGAGCTGAGGCAATGAATAGATACAATTGGGAAAGTGATTGGAGATGGCGGGCATCCGTGAACAAGTGCTAAAATTGAGAGAGGAATTTTGGGATAATATTTGGGTGCGCCCACCCGCCTAGAGTCTTTGGCAAGTGACCCAAAAATTTCAAAAATTTGTAAAAAAATTAAATTTTCTCAGAATGTGTGGCTGAGCTTAGGGGGGTATTTTCCGCGGGGGGGGGGGGGGGGGTATTTTCCGTGGGGGGGGGTATTTCCAGGGGGGATATTCGCCGGGGGGGGGGGTATTCGCCTAGAACCATATATTTGCACATTACGAGAAGGTGGGGGTAAAGTGTGAAGTTTGGACAGTGTGAAGTTTGAAAACAATGCTTACTAAATAATATGCAGAATAATTGTATCTAACACATTAGACATGAGGACCCACTATACTTTACCCCCACCCCACCTCCCCTTAATTTGCCCAAATTTGTTTCTAAAGTATTATATTTTTATCACACATAGGTATATTTCATTAGGATTGAGCGTCAGAAAAACATATTAGTAGAATATTAGGTAGGGGGTATATCAAATAAGTACCCTTTTTTTCTTCTTCTTCTTCCCCGTCTTCATGTTGCGTTAATTCTTTAAAGATTGTCTGTTAACTAGAAGCACGTTTCAAAAGTCTGAGAATTGTAAATAATTTAAGTGGTGAGAGTCAACTGCTAGGGTATTCTTACGATTAGATACAGAATCCATGATCAGATCAATAAGATTTCAATTGTTGTTGGAAGTTGTAATCTGATTGCTCCATCGATTCGAACAGTATTGCTTTCATACAGGTTATTTAACAATCTTTTACTTTGTCCATGTTAGGAAACTGGTATTAAATCTGCCATTTTTATCAAAGCCCTGTTCTTCTGACAGAGTTGTTTTGTTGCAATTCTTAATCAATTATTTGAAAAAAACTACGTTTTCTAAAGAGTTAAAGAGGCAGAGTCACAAGTTCGAACCTTAAAACGTACAGGGATTAGGAGGTGCAGTTGAGGGCTGCCGCCCTCCAAACCCCCGCTTCCGTATATGAAAGGGGCTGTGCCCTCCTCAACGCCTCGCTCTTTACGCTAAAGTTTTTATTGTTTAAAAAAAGATTTGTAAGAAAGTCAAACTTTAGCGTAAACAGCGAGGCGTTGAGGAGGGCACAGCCCCTTTCATATACAGAAGCGGGGGTTTGGGGGGCGGCAGCCCCCAACTCCACCACCTAATCCCTGCACGTTTTAAGGGTCGGACCTGTGACTCAGCCTATGTATATCTTTATAAAACGGTGTTTTTTTTCAATTATCGTCTGCACGTTTTTGTAATTTTTTTAACGGAGTTGTTCAGTAAAAACATGTAGCGTTAACGGTGAGTATTTATTATTTGAGGGCTACTGTATTCCGCCTCTTCTATATGTGTTAAGCCGTGAGTCAATGAGGTTACTTACTTACTAATCAAATCCAAATAACAATAAGATTTTCTTTTTTCAACTTTTCTTCGAGCATGCGGGTATACGGCATGTTATCAAAGCAGTGGAGACGTACCTGTAACCTGAAGGCCGACAGTGATAATCCTTCGCCTGTTGAGCCGAATGATTTAATAGATTGCCGATAGATTTACAAAATAAACTTATTTTCTTTTTTAAACTTTTAATTCAGTATATAAAAAATTTTCTCTCACATGTAGTCTATCCCAGATATTGTGCCTCACAGTCAGGTGCATGGACCTATGTACCAAATAGACGCCTGCTGTTTTGCTTTCGTCTCCAGCATCTATTTGTCAGACAAGTAAATACCCACAAAACTTAATATTTGTTTTTTGGAAAATAGAGAAGGAAGGATCAGATTGAGCTGAAATTTTGAGGATGAGCTTCCAGGCCCCAGGAAAGCTTATCCTCTAAATTTCAGCCCGATCAGACAACGTTAAAGGGGGCCTGTGGTGGGAAAAATTAACATGGGCTCTTATAGGAAAACGAGGTTTTTCGTAAATGTAAATTCGGGGGATAGTTTTTTCGGTCTGAAAATATCAAAAGGCCCTAACAGGTCGAATTCCACTTCGAATGAGTCCTCATTCACCCGGATCCGTTGCCAACTGTGGCCTGTAAGCGTGGCTAATAAAAAAAAGAGAAATGAACATTGAGTGTCTATGTTTGTTTTTTGGAAAACAGGGAAGGAGTGATCGGATTGAGCTGAAATTTCGAGGATAAGCCCCGGGACCTAGGAAAGCTTAACCTCTAAATTTCAGCCCAATCGGACAACTTTAAAGGGGGGGCTGTGATCGGAGGGTCGAAACTTCCGGCCCACTTTCCCCCATGAAGATAAAGTCGGAGGGGGTGAAATTTTGCATTTTTCTTAGTTGGAGCTTGGTCTACAAAATGCGATCACCGCTGTCTCTCTGCGACCGCTAAGACCGGAAATCGCTTAACATTGTGGTGGGTCGCCTCTTTAAAGAGGCACAAGTGTGCCTCCTTGATTACATATTCGTCATTGATGGGTTTGAATATCTATGGTTTCTGTTTGTCACACGGTGAAGTGCCGTTTAAAGAGTTAAAAGCTTTTGATCATCAGGTGTACCGTCATCATTAATAATATGGTAGCATGGGTGCCCCTATGTGGGGGGAGGAGGAGGAGGGCTCAAGCCCCCCTTGGATGAATGATGCCGCCTTATATTTTTATATTTTTGTTTTAGATTTCTATTATACAGCATTCGAAGTGCTGATTAGACCAGGTAAGCCCCCCCCTAAAATTCAGCTTATGGGTGACCATGACCGGCAGATATATAGTTATTTCACATACAGTTACACAGATAATGTCAAATATATTGCTTATCCTGCGCAAGTCATCAGGTGTGTTCTGATTTAGGCCAAGTACGATTTACCCATAGGATTTAGTTGTTGCCTGATTGTAGGTCAAGAGCAGGAATTCAGGCATGCTCGGATAAATTCTTATCTACAGTTATTTCAAGGTACGAAGAGAATTATTATCTTCATCTGTAAGTAATAGTAACACTGGGTTTATTTAAAAAATAAAATATACATCATCGATTCCCTGAAGCAAGCTTGTGCGGAAGAAAACCCTCCTAATAAATCAATAAACAAAACAAAAAAAAGAAGATAAAAAAAAAAAATCATAATTAGAGCTTAACTTACCGGACCCGAAAACCACCGAACATCCAAACAGCACCTAACAAAATTATAATATTTATAATCTTATTCTGAAATAGTCTTGGGATGTTTACAGTTTTATTAAACAAAGTAGTTACTTGTTTTCAGTTTTAATTAATGCAGTTATGATTTTCTCAATGCACCCCGCCCCGTCTATATCAAATACTTCACGAAATGCACATTATTTTTGAGGTCACGCAAGGTGTGACTGAAAGCGATAGTGATTGGCTCGTGCACTTGAACAGCCTAGCTTCGCTGTTCGCTGTTCAATTGAGATGTAAGAAGTTAGTAGACTTTAGAATTTTAATTTGACAAAAGCGAAATTTTTTCAGGCTTTCGAGTTGGCAACTGGCGACTACTTATTTAAACCTCATTCAGGCGAAGATTATTCACGAGATGAAGACCATTTAGCTCATACAATTGAGTTAGTAGGAACCATACCGCCCCATCCATATCAAATACTTCACGAAATGCACATTATTTTTGGGGTCAAGCAAGGTGTGACTGAAAGCGATAGTGATTGGCTCCTGCACTTTTACGATATTGAGGTCTGAAGCCAGAAGATGAATTTAAGTCAGTGAGCCGAGCTTCGCTGTTCAATGTAACTTTATTCGCATTTTAATAAACAATTTTTAAAAGTCTTTTTATTTCAAAACATCTTTTTCGTCATTGGGTTTTTGTTCTGATTCGTATCCGTGCCTTTTGTAATGATGTCTGTTATTTTCGAAACCTCTTTTATTCTAAAAAGTTCATAGGCACACTTGGCAGTATTGACTGGTCCAAAATTGTTTCCCTGGGATAATAGGTAGCTGTTATCCCCATCCGGAAAAAAGTAAGCGAAAAAATTTTGATCTTTGGGCAGGCTTGTATAAAAGCAGAACCTTAAGTTTAAACGAGTCAATGGATGCACCCCATAGGAAATTAAATTAAAAAAAAACAATTTTTTTTAACTGAAAGTAAGGAGCGACATAAAAACTTAAAACAAATAGAAATTATTCCGCATATGAAAGGGGCTGTCCCCTCCTCAACATTTCGCTCTTTACGCTAAAGTTTTAATCTTTGTCACAACTATCTTTAAAACAATAAAAACTTTATCGTAAAGAGTGAAGCGTTGAGGAGGGGACAGCCCCTTTCATATACGGAATAATTTCTGTTCGTTGTAAGTTTTAATATCGCTCCTTACTTTCAGTTAAAACAACTTGTTTTTTTCATATATTTAATTTTCGAACGTTTTTCAACTAATGAAGATTTGAATTTGGCTCACTGTACGAAAAAAAAAATTGCATATTCATTTTGGCAGATTTATTCCGTATATGAAGGGTTGCCCCCAGTAGGAGGGACCCTATTCATACAGATTACATATAATTTATTCATGGTTCTGTTACCAGCGCAGAACGTAGTTTGCACATGCGCACTGAATACTAACGGGGCAATGGTATTGATTCACTAACGGGATAGGATCATGTGTCTCTTTCTAGGCCAATCAGGGAGTCGGAAACACGAACGGAACAAGATCGCAGTGAATATAGGGAAGGATTTTTGCTATAGTTGTTATTAGTGTGACAAAAGAATTCAAGGAGTGAGAACAGTTTGACTTTACTCTTTGAGATATATTTGTAATAATAAGTGGAATGTTTACACTATTAGAAGTTGATAGTGGGGTTGGTAGTAATGATACAAGAGCACCAAACATTGCGGTGGAAATCACGGGAGGATCACGGCTTTGTCTGGAATGGGATGAAGTATATGCAAGATATGTGTTATCATTGAGCAAATTTAAAATGGAGGAACAATTATGCCTCGCTGCAAAAGTTGATATAGCACATGGGAATAGACTTCAAAGTGCTTTAAATGCAATAGTGAAGCATATCGAAGACAATGAGTTATATCACTAATTTTACATGTGTAATATATATTATTGTTGTAATTATGCAATAAAATTGTTTCGCAATCGAAAATGTCACCCTTTTGTTAGAATGTTAGGTTATCGAATATTCTTGAAGTAGAAAGAATCATGGTTGGTCTAGAGTCAGTAGTGAGAGTGATAGGATTGAAAAATGAATAAATTTGAGAAAGAGAGAATTAGATCGAATCTTGTGATTATGGAAAAATATTTGATTCTGGATGACGATTTTCTCGAGTTATCCCTTCAACGGAAGATATTCTCACAGGGGACACTTGAAAATATAATGAAAACTGATTCTCCCCCATTGGACTATTGTTTAAAGCTTTTACGATGTGACTCAAATGCTTATACTCAATTTATTGATATATTATTTGGAATAAAGCAGAATAATATTGTGGATATGTTTTTGAAAATATTACCATATACTTATTACAGACGACTCCTGCTTCGAAATCACTCGCATAATAGAGTAACTCCTTGCCAATTTCCCTCTGGGTCTATCAAATGAGATTCAGTTTCTTTTTACCGTTGACTGAGTTGACAACGAAAGCCAAAAAATCGTCTATGAACGTTCACTATGCATGAACACTCCTGGCAGTTGGTCATCATGTGAGATTGGCACAATCATTGATGAATATAATGAAAAGTGCAAATTATGTAATCCTTGTAAATTACATAGAGGATATGTAGTACAAATTAAATGATGTAATTCATGTCTTGAAGAGATTTGTGACTCTCACGCTAGAGGACATCTATGCTCCAATTGCCACTATGACAAATGTGATCAGTGGGAGAATACTTATCACGGTATGATTGGAAAGAACCTCAAACGTGATTTTAGTTTTTTTTCTACGAGATTGGTATGGTCGTGGATTTAAATTATTTTGGGAGGAAGAATCAGGTCTACGATTCAACTGTTGGGGTAACAAGACAATTTGGTTTCTACGTCATCGTCGTGACGACACTGCCTATTATGACTATAAACCTAGTGATTTTTATTTAGCAGTTACCGAATGTGATTCACCATTTGAAAACACTGTATGTGATGTTGCTTCAGATAGACGGATTGAAACACTTGAATTTCACAATATGAATGCAAATAGTATCATTGACTATACAAAGAGATATGACAAGAGTGAAGTTATATTGTACTGTAGAAAATGTGACCCCGAATTTGCATCCTATAAAGATCAATATATAGTGAATTCAAATGCTCGGTCAGCATTAGTGGTTCTCGACAGTTGCAAATAAACCGAAGAACAACTCTAAAGTGAAGAATACAGACATTCTTGTATATACACATTTTTTCTTTATTAATAGACAAATTCACATACATTTCTTAAGCACGTTACTCGTAGGGCACTAAAATCAATATTATACAGGTCTGGGAGGATATTTTCCACCATAATGTCATTCAGACGTGGGTTGTCTGCATAAATGTTGAGAAAGTGCTTTTAAGTATAGCCACGACATCTGAACATGAAATATAGTAGCGCATGGAAACCGCAGCTTTTAGTCGTCAGATCCTGCACTCTCTTCCGATTTCGAATAATAGTTTTCCCACTGCTCACAATATTGTTGCTGATGTGTGGAGTGTAGAATGTATTGGGTAGGCTGAGAGGATCAAAAAATTCAATCGTCTTCATTGTTTGAAAGATGCACAACCAATGGCCAGTATTCACAGTCGACGGACTGCTATTAACATTGATTAGGGTATTGTTGGTAGTTTGAATTTTTCCAAGAAAGTCCGAGGGCAGACAACAGGATCTGTATTTGGACATGTAGGGGTTCATATTAAATACATTGATTATTTGATTGGTGTTCATGGTGCAAGGTCTAGTACAGCACTGCCTTCGGAAGTGATTTCCCAATAGGTTTCATATTAATCTCGTGAGACTAGTGTGATGATATCAGCTAATGAGTTGGTAAACGTATATTCTAAACCCAAAATTCTCGTACGTAACATACTCGTATTCTGGGCGCCAGAAAAATCCAGTACAAGGAAACGAATTTTTCTAATGAACATGTCTCCAGCTACACTATTTTTACACATTTGTGAATCATGATCTAGGCATTGTCAACTCATACAGTGTCCTATAGGATTTATCAAAAGATAGATTGTAGAGTGGGATTCCATTTACTTTGCAGACAAGAGATGAAAGCCCAAACATCTCAAATTTATGTGGGCATCCAGTCCACGATCCTATTGCACTAGAGCTTTTTACACATGCCAATGCTAATTTTGACGGAATATCGCCGTTTATAAAGGATGAGCTAGTGAGGGTGCTCATGCTTATAACGGTAAGGAGCTATTCTTTAACCGTTTAAAGAACATGATTTTTAACCATATTTCCCCTAACTTTACTACCAAGCCAGTATATGTAATAACTTGTGGCTCTTGAAAATGTAGCACTGTCAAAGCAATAGAAAGAGTTACGCCAGGACTGATTAGAAAGCCCTTTCGTAAACTGAAATTGGATGGAGCAAGCGTCAATTTTATATCCACTTTAATATTGGGTGCTAGCCATTGGGGTATATTAAATATTTCATGATATATTTTTCCAACTATATGTAATTCCCTAGTTGTAGCATTTTTAAGTGCATCTGTACTATCAGAGCTCGATATTAAACATAAAGATGAAATTAATACTTAAAAGGGATACATCTTCAGACAAAATTAAGAACAGATCAAGAAAAGAAGCAGCAAAAGGCAAAAAAAGGAGAAGACGAAAGAATAGAGAAAAACGAGTAGAGGCATCCCAGTGCGAGCATAAGGTAAACCAAGATTAAAAATGAATCTAACATTCGCAAGTCCCAACATCCTTAATTTCTTTCATTGATAAGTGATTCTTAGGAATTACTTCAGTCAGGTTAAATTTATTTGCAATATAGGGGATCTGGTACCTTAATGAAATTATAGCCCTTTCTGATTAAGTAGAGGAAGATGAGGCTTCTTTTTGCGAACATGGACAGACAAAAAGGGAACCCCGGCAAAAGCCATATCTTGGAAATAGTTTGTTGGTGAAAGAATGTTAAAAACCACATTTTCTTTTATTTGTTTAAGATTAAGAGTATCCAGAAATAAAAAAGTATGGATTTCTGATAGATGATTTAGCTTTGAAGGGCGAGGAATGAAGGAGCCAATAATTCTTACTGCCTTATTCTCTAGCATCTGCAAGGGCTCTATATATTCAGACCAGTGAAGAACCATGGAAGGAAACCATGCTTACACTACATTTACTTTCACTGAAAGTAAATTTATCACCACTTAGTAGGATTAATTTGAATAAACAAAGTTTTTCCGAGGGAAGTAAAGAGCGAAGTTGAAACTTAAAATGAACAAAATTATTACTTCACAGCCTATCTAACATATATCAATAAAACTAGTGCAAATAAATCAACTGGTGATATTTACCTATGTTTGTAAGATTACAGAAAACTAGCGCTTTATTGAAAACACAAAACAATATAGGAGTTTTGGTACGATAAAAGTAAACCTTTTAAGGACACTTTTAACAGTATAAAAGTAAAGCATTTTTAGATTCTTACTTTATTTTTTTTCGTTTAATTTGGCATCACCTCTGCACAATGAGCTCTGTTCAATGATTGACTGCCATTTTGGATCTGAGTAAATATTCCGGATCTGCCGTTTTGGATGATAAACATTTCATGATTATCAAACAGTTCGTGGTAACGAACTGCAAGTAAGAGGCAACCCGGCTCAATAGTATATATATATAAGAGGCGACCCGGCTCAATAGTAATCAAAAGTCTAAAAAACTAAATTTTGATACCAATATATATATAATATATATATATATATATATATATATATATATATATATATATATATATATATATATATATATATATATATATATATATATATATATATATATATATATATATATATATATATATATATATATATATATATATATATATATATATATATATATATATATATATATATCAAAAGAATCGGCTTTTAATTCTAATTTCAAATATATAAGTTTAGTCTTACCCATGAAAGGTTACGAGTTTGAGAAACTGTTCCTGATTTTCGAAAAAAGGGGGAAGCACCCCTTAAAAGTCAAGTGGTCTTAATGAAAATCACACCCTCAGATTCAGCGTGTCGGAGAACCCTAGTAAAGAGGTTTGAAGCTCCTATCTGCAAAAATGTGGAATTTTGTAGTTTTTGGCAGAAGAAAGATCAAGGATGCGTGTTTATTTGTTTTTTTCCCCTAGGGGTAATCGTAAAGACCCGGTGGCCCTAGAATATCGGAAGAGGGCTCATTCGAACGGAACTTAAAAGTTCTAGTGCACTTTTTAATTGACCGAAAAAATTGGAGGGCAACTAGGACCCTTCGCCCAAAATCGTCTGATAAAAATTATGAGATAACCATTTTGTTCATCATAGTTGAAAAGCCCAATGACTATGCATTTGGGTATAACATTTCCCCCTACAGCCCCAGGGAAAAGTTTTTTAAGTTATAAGATTTGTCCATTGTTTACCCACAGTATTTGTTATTGGGATGTGTGCATACATTTTGGGTGGATGGGGGGGGATTTTCTGCTTGGGGTTTTCCCATGGGGTAAGAATTTTGCAGGGAGGGAACTTGTCATGGGAAATTACGCACTGGGGGAATTTGCCAGAATTCTTATAAAAAATTATTTTTATATGTCTTGCTTTCTCTTTTCCGTCTCAATTTTATGCGCGGAGTGGTTGAGAGTAAGTGTCCAGGGTAAATTTTCACCGGGATTGAATTGTCTAGAGGATATTTCGGTGGGAGGGGGGTTTCTCCGAGGAGGTGGGGCCAGATTTCCTGGCATTATTTAAAAAAAACTATCAGAAATTAAATAAAAAACAAGTTTTTTTTAACTGAAAGTAAGGAGCAACATTAAAACTTAAAACAAACAGAAATTATTACGAATATGACGGGGGCTGCCCTCTCCTCAACACCTTGATCTTTGCGGTAAAGTGTTTTAGTACTTTTAAAAAAGCGTCTTATTGTTCTCATTAAACGGCCCTTGTGTTTCAGGAGTTATTCTTAAAGAATTGCGACACAATTCAAACTTTAGTGTAAAGAGCGAGGTGTTGAGGAGGGGGCAACCCTTTTCATATACGTAATAATTTCTATTGGCGTTAAGTTTTAATGTTGTTCCTTACCTTCAGTTGAAAAAACTAGTTTTTTTATTTAATTTTGTAGACAAGTTCGAAGTGAAGCAATCTTGTTAATATTAAAACTACAGACTCACTTTTGAATTTGTATCACAACTTGAAATTTTCGTTTTTTGGAGAGAAATGACTGGGTTTCCATAGCACATATTATGGTTGATATGTTCTTCATTTCGAGTAATACTAGGTGAGACCAAGATGTTACCTGATAAATAAATCCATTATTTTGTATGATGTTTAATGACTTTAAACTTATTATTTTTATGCCTAAGTTTATAAGCATAATTCAAGCATCCTCTGAAACAGGTCAGTTTTCTTCTGTACGCCTTTACCTTTTTTATTACTATATGGCTGGTTTTTCAGTTTTCTCTATACTGTTCACTTGATTTGGGAAATATTGCTCCAAATTTGACCCCCCCCACAAGATTTTGCAAGATTACGCCATTCGTTGGGGGTACGGATTTAATTATCTAGTAAGAATGTCTTTGCAAACCTTAGACTGGATGACCTATATTCTCTTTTGAGTCAAAATGCTTGACAACATGCACGCACCCAAGGGGAGGGGGGCTGTAGAACCCCCCACCTCAAGAAAAAAAGTTTTTTTTTTGTTTTTAAATCTTATTTAATCTGCTCGGTGTTATCATTCATTCTTTAGTCCCTACACAAAACTTGCATTGAAAGAGCTAAAATAAACTTAAAGTAATGTCTTAAAATAAGTAGAGAGGGAGGTGCTACTCCGATTGCTCACACCTGCTGCCACTTAGAACTTTTTTTTAACACCAAATTTGGGTATAGAGTTATTAGGGAAAATACGTGGTTAATGGGGTCAATGACAAGGAACACCTGTGCTGTCAGTCATTAATCAAATTGTTTCAGGGGAAGTTAATTAATGTCTGACAGATGACGTCAAGTTAATTAATGTCTTTGGAGTTCGACCAGAATTGTTTCCAGAGCAAAGTTTAGATCAAACGTGACAGCTGATGTCCTGATTGATTGATTTGACACGAAAGGGGATTTAATTTGTTGTTTCTAACGGGAATTATTGATTCACGAAAGGGGAATTAATTTGTTGTTTCCAAAGAGAATTGTTTCCGAGCGAATCTCTATATTAATGTCTTTGGAGTTCTACCAAGAGAATTGTTTCCGAGCGGATGTTTTGATCTTAGCGATGAATTGTTTAGTGTGGGAATCAGGTTTCTTAGTAATTTGAAATGTGACAGCGCAGAGATACCAAAAACAAAGGAACACGCTAAAATTACGTTTAGGGGTTATTTGGGCGAAACCGTTTTAGACATTTTAGGGAATTATTTGGGCGAAACAGTTAGAGACATTTTAAAAGATGATTTTGAAGAGATTTTAGAAGAGGATTTGAGGGTGAAACTCTGTGGTCGTTATAATACACAAATTCCATTTGAACAGTGTCGTGAGGTCCCCTACCCAACCCCAAAGGGTTCCGATCCCCCCACCCCCACCCCCAAGGAACCCCCCCGTCCGCAAAGGTTCTCCGGGCTCCCAAACGGCCCCCCGGCACCCCAAAGGCTCCTGAGCCCCCATTTTAAATACTTTTTTAGGGCTTTATTATATCTATTCAGAACAAATTATTATTTTAGGGAATTATTTCGGCGAAACAGTTAGAGACATTTTAAAAGATGATTTTTGAAGAGATTTTAGAAGAGGATTTGAGGGTGAAACTCTGTGGTCGTTATAATACACAAGTTCCATTTGAACAGTGTCATGAGGTCCTCTACCCCAATCCCAAAGGGTTCCGATCCCCCTACCCCAACCCCGAAGGAAGCCCCCGGTCCGCAAAGGTCCCCTAAGCTCCCAAAGGGCCACCCGGCCCGTTAAGGGCCCCCCCAGACCCACAAAGGCCCACCCCGGGCCCCGTCTTTTGTTGATGCGTGTTGTCTGAAACCTATGATCTGGGGTGTATGGGTTGCTATTTTTGACTTGTCTGAGTTGGATTTCTTAGTTTTTCATTGGTATGTGTTGTCTGAAACCTATGATTTGGGATGGGTGGTTTGCTATTTTTGACTCTTCTGAGCTGGATTTCTTAGCCTTTCATAGGTGTGTGTTGTCAGAAAATTATGATTTGGGATGTGTAGTTTGCTATTTGGACTTTTCAGAGCTAGGATTCTTAGTCTCTCATAGGTGTTTGTTGAAACTGAGTTAGATTTCTTAGTCCCTCATAGGTGTTTGTTGTCTGAAACCTATAGTTTGGGATGAGTAGTTTGCTTTTTGGACTTTTCTGAGCTAGGTTTCTTAGCCTTTCATAGGTGTGTGTTGTCGGAAACTTATGATTTGGGTTGTGTAAATTACTATTTTTGACTTTTCTGAACTAGATTTCTTAGCCTTTCATAGGTGTTTGTTGTCTGAAACCTATAGTTTGGGATGAGTAGTTTGCTTTTTGGACTTTTCAGAGCTGGATTTCTAAGCCTTTCGTAGGTGTGTGTTGACTGAAACTTATGATTTGGGATATGTAAATTACTATTTCGGGCTTTTCTAAGCTAGATTTCTTAGTCTTTCGTTGGTGTGTTTTGTCTGAAACCTATGATTTGGGATTTGTAGTCTGCTCTTTGGACTTTTCAGAACTAGGATTCTTAGTCCCTCAGAGATGTTTGTTGTCTGAAACCTATAGTTTGGGATGAGTAGTTTGCTATTTCAGGCTTTTCTGAGCTAAGGTTTCTTAGTATTTCGTAGGTGTGTGTTGTCTGAAACCTATGATTTGAGGTGCGGAATTTGCTATTTCAGGCTTTTCTGAGCTAAGCTTTCATAGTATTTCATATGTGAATGTTGTCTGAAACTTATGATTTGGGATATGTAAATTACTATTTGGGGCACTTCTAAGCTAGATTTCTTAGTCTTTCGTTGGTATGTGTTGTCTGAAACCAATGATTTGGGATGGGTGGTTTGCTTTTTTTTACTTTTCTGAGCTAGGGTTTCCTAGTATTTGGTAGGTGAACGTTGTCTGAAACCTATGATTTGGGATGAGTAGTTTGCTTTTTGGACTTTCCGGAGTTAGATTTCTTGGTCCCTCATAGGTGTTTGTTGTCAGAAAATTATGATTTGGGATTTGTAGTTTGCTTTTTGGACTTTTCGGAGCTAGGATTCTTAGTCCCTCATAGGTGTTTGTTGTCTGAAACCTATAATTTTGGATGAGTAGTTTGCTATTTTAGGCTTTTTTGAGCTAAGGTTTCTTAGTATTTCATAGGTGTGTGTTGTCTGAAACTTATGATTTGAGGTGTGTAATTTGCTATTTCCGACTTTTCATAACCAGATTTCATAGTCTTTCATAGGTGTGTGGTGTCTGAAACCTATGATTTGGGATGTGTGGGTTGCTTTTTTTTGACTTTTCTAAGCTGGATTTCTTAGCCTTTCGTAGGTGTGTTTTGACTGAAACCTATGATTTAGGAATGAGTGGTTTGCTATTTTTGACTTTTCTAAGCTAGATTTCTTAGTCTTTCGTTGGTGTGTGTTGTCTGAAACCTATGATTTGGGATTTGTAGTTTGCTTTTTGGACTTTTCAGAGCTAGGATTCTTAGTCCCTCATAGGTGTTTGTTGTCTGAAACCTATAGTTTGGGATGAGTAGTTTGCTATTTCGGGCTTTTCTGAGCTAAGGTTTCTTAGTATTTCATAGGTGTGTGTTGTCTGAAACTTATGATTTGAGGTGTGTAATTTGCTATTTCAGGCTTTTCTGAGCTAAGGTTTCATAGTAGTTCGTAGGTGAATGTTGTCTGAAACTTATGATTTGGGATATGTAAATTACTATTTCGGGCTTTTCTAAGCTAGATTTCTTAGTCTTCCGTCGGTGTGTGTTGTCTGAAACCTATGATTTGGGATGGGTGGGTTGCTATTTTTGACTTTTCTGAGCTAGATTTCTTAGTCCTTCATAGGCATGTGTTGTCTGAAACCTATGATTTGGGATGTGTGGATTGCTATTTTTGACTTTTCTGAGCTGGATTTCTTAGCCTTTCATAGGTGTGTGTGTTGTCTGAAACCTATGATTTGGGATGGTTAATTTGCTATTTTTGACTTTTCTGAGCTAGGTTTCTTAGCCATTCATAGGTGTGTGCTGTCAGAAAATTTTGATTTGGGATTTGTAGTTTGCTTTTTGGACTTTTCAGAGCTAGGATTCTTAGTCCCTCATAGGTGTTTGTTGTCTGAAACTTCTAGTTTGGGATAAATAGTTTGCTATTTCAGGCTTTTCTGAGCTAAGGTTTCCTAGTATTTCGTAGGTGTGTGTTGTCTGAAACTTATGATTTTAGGTGTGTAATTTGCTATTTCCACTTTTCATAGCCAGATTTCTTAGTCATTCGTAGGTGTGTGTTGTATGAAACCTATGATTTGGGTTGTGTGGGATTGCTATTTTCTGACTTTTCTGAGCTGGATTTCTTAGCCTATCATAGGTGGGTGGGTTGTCTGAAACCTATGATTTGGGATTGTTAATTTGCTATTTTTGACTTTTCTGAGCTAGGTTTTTTAGCCATTCATAGGTGTGTTCTGTCAGAAAATTATGATTTGGGATTTTTAGTTTGCTTTTTGGACTTTTCAGAGCTAGGATTCTTAGTCCCTCATAGGTGTTTGTTGTATGAAACCTATAGTTTGGGAAGAGTAGTTTGCTATTTCAGGCTTTTCTGAGCTAAGGTTTCTTAGTATTTCGTAGGTGTGTGTTTTCTGAAACTTATGATTTGAGGTGTGTAGTTTGCTATTTCCGACTTTTCATAGCCAGATTTCTTAGTCATTCGTAGGTGTGTGTTGTCTGAAACCTATGATTTGGGTTGTGTGGGATTGCTATTTTTTGAATTTTCTGAGCTGGATTTCTTAGCCTTTCGTAGGAGTGTGTTGACTGAAACCTATGATTTGGGATGAGTGGTTTGCTATTTTTGACTTTTCTGAGCTAGATTTCTTAGCCTTTCATAGGTGTGTGCTTTCACAAAATTATGATTTGAGAAGTGTAGTTTGGTATTTGGACTTTTCAGAGCTAGGATTCTTATTCCCTCATAGGTGTCTGTTGTCTGAAACCTCTAATTTAGGATGAGTAGTTGGCTATTTCAGGCTTTTCTGAGCCAAGGTTTCATAGTATTTCTTAGGTGAATGTTGTCTGAAAATTATGATTTGGGATATTTAAATTACTATTTCAGGCTTTTCTAAGCTAGATATCTTGTCTTTCGTTGGTGTGTAATATCTGAAACCTATGATTTGGGATGTGTGGGTTGCTATTTTTTGACTTTTCTGAGCTGGATTTCATAGCCTTTCATAGGTGTGTGTTGACTGAAACCTATGATTTGGGATAGGGTGGTTTGCTATTTTTGACTTTTCTGAGCTAGATTTCTTAGCCTTTCATAGTTGTGTGTTGTCAGAAAATTATGATTTGGGATGTGTAGTTTGCTATTTGGACTTTTCAGAGCTAGGATTCTTAGTCTCTCATAGGTGTTTGTTGAAACTGAGCTAGATTTCTTAGTCCCTCATAGGTGTTTGTTGTCTGAAACCTATAATTTGGGATGAGTAGTTTGCTATTTTTGCATTTCTGAGCTAGGTTTTTTAGCCTTTCATAGGTGTGTGTTGTCAGAAACTTATGATTTGGGTTGTGTAAATTACTATTTTTGACTTTTCTGAACTAGATTTCTTAGCCTTTCATAGGTGTTTGTTGTCTGAAACCTATAGTTTGGGATGAGTAGTTTGCTTTTTGGACTTTTCAGAGCTGGATTTCTAAGCCTTTCGTAGGTGTGTGTTGACTGAAACTTATGATTTGGGATATGTAAATTACTATTTCGGGCTTTTCTAAGCTAGATTTCTTAGTCTTTCGTTGGTGTGTGTTGTCTGAAACCTATGATTTGGGATTTGTAGTCTACTTTTTGGACTTTTCAGAGCTAGGATTCTTAGTCTCTCAGAGATGTTTGTTGTCTGAAACCTATAGTTTGGGATGAGTAGTTTGCTATTTCAGGCTTTTCTGAGCTAAGGTTTCTTAGTATTTCGTAGGTGTGTGTTGTCTGAAACTTATGATTTGAGGTGTGTAATTTGCTATTTCAGGCTTTTCTGAGCTAAGGTTTCATAGTATTTCATAGGTGAATGTTGTCTGAAACTTATGATTTGGGATATGTAAATTACTATTTGGGGCACTTCTAAGCTAGATTTCTTAGTCTTTCGTTGGTATGTGTTGTCTGAAACCAATGATTTGGGATGGGTGGTTTGCTTTTTTTTACTTTTCTGAGCTAGGGTTTCCTAGTATTTCGTAGGTGAATGTTGTCTGAAACCTATGATTTGGGATGAGTAGTTTGCTTTTTGGACTTTTCAGAGCTGGATTTCTTAGTCCCTCATAGGTGTTTGTTGTCAGAAAATTATGATTTGGGATGTGTAGTTTGCTGTTTTTGACTTTTCTGAGCTAGGTTTCTTAGTCCCTAATAGGTGTTTGTTGTCTGAAACCTATAGTTTGGGATGAGTAGTTTGCTATTTCAGGCTTTTTTGAGCGAAGGTTTCTTAGTATTTCATAGGTGTGTGTTGTCTGAATCTTATGATTTGGGGTGTGTAATTTGATATTTCCGATTTTTCATAACAAGATTTCTTAGTCTTTCGTAGGTGTGTGTTGTCTGAAACCTATGATTTGGAATATGTGGGCTGCTATTTTTTGACTTTTCTGAGCTGGATTTCTTAGCCTTTCGTAGGTGTGTGTTGACTGAAACCTATGATTTAGGAATGAGTGGTTTGCTATTTTTGACTTTTCTAAGCTAGATTTCTTAGTCTTTCGTTGGTGTGTATTGTCTGAAACCTATGATTTGGGATTTTTAGTTTGCTTTTTGGACTTTTCAAAGCTAGGATTATTAGTCCCTCATAGGTGTTTGTTGTCTGAAACCTATAGTTTGGGGTGAGTAGTTTGCTATTTCAGGCTTTTCTGAGCTAAGGTTTCTTAGTATTTCGTAGGCGTGTGTTGTCTGAAACGTATGATTTGAGGTGTGTAATTTGCTATTTCATGCTTTTCTGAACTAAGGTTTCATATTATTTCGTAGGTGAATGTTGTCTGAAACTTATGATTTGGGATATGTAAATTACTATTTCGGGCTTTTCTAACCTAGATTTCTTAGTCTTTCGTCGGTGTGTGTTGTCTGAAACCTATGATTTGGGATGGGGTGGTTGCTATTTTTGACTTTTCTGAGCTAGATTTCTTAGTCTTTCATAGGCATGTGTTGTCTGAAACCTATGATTTGGGATGGGTGGATTGCTATTTTTGACTTTTCTGAGCTGGATTTCTTAGCCTTTCATAGGTGTGTGTGTTGTCTGAAAGCTATGATTTGGGATGGTTAATTTGCTATTTTTGACTTTTCTGAGCTAGGTTTGTTAGCCATTCATAGGTGTGTGCTGTCAGAAAATTTTGATTTGGGATTTGTAGTTTGCTTTTTGGACTTTTCAGAGCTAGGATTCTTAGTCTCTCATAGGCGTTTACTGTCTGAAACTTCTAGTTTGGGATAAATAGTTTGCTATTTCAGGCTTTTCTGAGCTAAGGTTTCTTAGTATTTCATAGGTGTGTGTTGTCTGAAACTTATGATTTGAGGTGTGTAATTTGCTATTTCCGAATCTTCATAACCAGATTTTTTAGTCATTCGTAGGTGTGTGTTGTCTGAAACCTATGATTTGGGTTGTGTGGGATTGCTATTTTTTGACTTTTCTGAGCTGGATTTCTTAGCCTTTCATAGGTGTGTGGGTTGTCTGAAACCTATGATTTGGGATGGTTAATTTGCTATTTTTGACTTTTCTGAGCTAGGTTTTTTAGCCATTCATAGGTGTTTGCTCTCAGAAAATTATGATTTGGGATTTGTAGTTTGCTTTTTGGACTTTTCAGAGCTAGGATTCTTAGTCCCTCATAGGTGTTTGTTGTATGAAACCTATAGTTTGGGAAGAGTAGTTTGCTATTTCAGGCTTTTCTGAGCTAAGGTTTCTTAGTATTTCGTAGGTGTGTGTTGTCTGAAACTTATGATTTGAGGTGTGTAATTTGCTATTTCCGACTTTTCATAGCCAGATTTCTTAGTCATTCGTAGGTGTGTGTTGTCTGAAACCTATGATTTGGGTTGTGTGGGATTGCTATTTTTTGACTTTTCTGAGCTGGATTTCTTAGCCTTTCGTAGGAGTGTGTTGACTGAAACCTATGATTTGGGATGAGTGGTTTGCTATTTTTGACTTTTCTGAGCTAGATTTCTTAGCCTTTCATAGGTGTGTGCTTTCAGAAAATTATGATTTGAGAGGTGTAGTTTGCTATTTGGACTTTTCAGAGCTAGGATTCTTAGTCCCTCATAGGTGTTTGTTGTCTGAAACTTCTAGTTTGGGATGAGTAGTTGGCTATTTCAGGCTTTTCTGAGCCAAGGTTTCATAGTATTTCGTAGGTGAATGTTGTCTGAAACTTATGATTTGGGATATATAAATTACTATTTCAGGCTTTTCTAAGCTAGATTTCTTGTCTTTCGTTGGTGTGTTTTATCTGAAACCTATGATTTGGGATGTGTGTGTTGCTATTTTTTGACTTTTCTGAGCTGGATTTCCTAGCCTTTCATAGGTGTGTGTTGACTGAAACCTATGATTTGGGATGAGTGGTTTTCTATTTTTGACTTTTCTTAGCTAGATTTCTTAGCCTTTCATAGGTGTGTGCTGTCAGAAAATTATGATTTGTGATTTGTGAGTTTGCTTTTTGGACCTTTCAGAGCTAGGATTCTTAGTCCCTCATAGGTGTTTGTTGTCTGAAACCTACAGTTTGGGATGAGTTAGGTTAGGTTAAGTTAGGTCTGGTTTGGGATTAAGTTAGGTTAGGTTAAGTTTGGTTAGGTCTGGTTAGCCAGACCTAACCTAACTTAACCTAACCTAACTTAATCTAACCTAACCTAACCAATTAACCTAACCTAACTTAATCTAACTTAACCTAACCTAACTTAATCCAACCTAACCTAACCTAACTTAACCTAACCTAACTCAATCTAACCTTACCTAACCTAACCCAACTTAACCTAACTTAACTTAATCTAGCCTAACCTAACCTAATTTAATCTTTAGACCATGTTTAAGTTAGTTTAACTCAGCTTATCATGAGCGCTCATGATAAGTTAACCTAACTTAACCTAACTTAAACATGGAGAAATATTTCTAATTATTTATTAATATTTATTTATACCTATGCTAACCTAGCCTATTGTTTTTGGTGGTTAGATGAATGAACTGAATTTAAGAAAAATTAGAAATAAAGTGAAACTTTTTATCTTCATGGTAAATAATCACAATCATAGTATAGCCATTCCTATCTTCTATGGAAAAATTTAGAATTGAACTTTAAATTTTTTATGTCTTTGAAAAATTAGGAATTGAAATTAAAGCTTTTTCATTTTCATTTTTAAATTTCAGAATTGAGCTAACTTTTTTTTTCTCTTGCCTAAGAAAATTCAGAAGAGAACTTTTAAATTGTACGGTTCTTCAAGAAATCTCAGAATTGAAGTGGATCCAGAACTAAAGTGGAGCTTCATATCTTGCTGAAGAATATTTGCAATCAAAGTATAACTTTTCCTATCTTCTATGAAAATTTGGAACAGAACTTAAAATTTGTTCCATCTCTTTGTGAAAATTCGGAACTGAATTTAAGAAAATTTATAATTAAAGTGAAACTTTTTTATCTTCATGGAAAATAGTCAAAATCATAATATAACTTTTCCTATCTTCAACGGAAAAATTTAGAACTGAACTTTAAATTTTTTATTGGGGAAATAATAAGTGAATTGTGTTCTTTGGTAAAATTCAGAATAGAACTTGAATATTCACGATCAGAGTATAACTTTTCCAATCTTCTATGAAAAATTTGGAACAGAACTTTAAATTTCTTCATCTCTTTGAGAAAAAATCTGAACTGAAGTGGAAATTTTTATATTATTTTGGGAAAATAGATTTGATCAATAACTTATTTCATTTGATTGAGAAAATTCAGAATCGAAGTTGAACTTTTCTTCTTCCGGGAAAATATTTGGAACAGAACTTTAAATTTTTTCATCTCTTTGAGAAAGGTCGGAATTGAATTTAAGAAAATTTAGAATTAAAGTGAAACCTTTTATCTTCAAGGAACATAATCACAATCATAGTATAACTTTTCCTATCTTCTATGGAAAAATTTAGAAGTGAATTTCATATTTTTTATGTCTTGGTGAACTTGAAACTGAAGTGGAAGATTCTTATTTTCTCTAGAGAAATTAGAATTGAATTGTGTTCTTTGGTAAAATTCAAAAGAGAACTTGAACTTTTCTATCTTCTATGAAAAATTTGGAACAGTATTTTAAATTTTTTCGTCCCTTTGAGACAAGTCTGAACTGAATTTAAGAAAATTTAGAATTAAAGTGAAACTTTTTATCTTCATAGAAAATAATCACAAATCATAGTATAACTTTTCCTATCTTCTACGGAAAAATTTTAACTAAACTTTAAAGTATTTATGTCTTGGTGAACTTGAAACTGAAGTGGAAGCTTTTTATTTCCTCCGGAGAAATTAGAATTGAATTGTGTTCTTTGGTAAAATTCAGAAGAAAACTTGAACTTTTCTAACTTCTTTGAAAAATTCGGAACAGTATTTTAAATTTTTTCATCTCTTTGAAAAAAATCTGAACTGAAGTGGAGACTTTTTATATTTTTTTGGGGATATAGAATTGAT
This sequence comes from Artemia sp. Qi Xiang Cuo, assembly GCF_049724085.1. Classification (NCBI taxonomy): domain Eukaryota; kingdom Metazoa; phylum Arthropoda; class Branchiopoda; order Anostraca; family Artemiidae; genus Artemia; species Artemia sp. Qi Xiang Cuo. The sequence continues at coordinate 16,548,476 of NC_142808.1, read as the reverse complement.
CATGTCGGAAATAGCAAATTACACACCTCAAATCAGAAGTTTCAGACAACACACACCTACGAAATACTAAGAAACCTTAGCTCAGAAAAGCCTGAAATAGCCAACTACTCATCCCAAACTGTAGGTTTCAGACAACAAACACCTATGAGGGACTAAGAATCCTAGCACTGAAAAGTCCAAAAAGCAAACTACAAATCACAAATCATAATTTTCTGACAGCACAAACCTATGAAAGGCTAAGAAATCTAGCTCTGAAAAGTCAAAAATAGCAAATCACTCATCCCAAATCATAGGTTTCAGTCAACACACACCTATGAAAGGCTAAGAAATCCAGCTCAGAAAAGTCAAAAAATAGCAACCCACACATCCCAAATCATAGGTTTCAGATAACACACACCAACGAAAGACAAGAAATCTAGCTTAGAAAAGCCTGAAATAGTAATTTATATATCCCAAATCATAAGTTTCAGACAACATTCACCTACGAAATACTATGAAACCTTAGCTCAGAAAAGCCTGAAATAGCCAACTAATCATCCCAAATTAGAAGTTTCAGACAACAAACACCTATGAGGGACTAAGAATCCTAGCTCTGAAAAGTCCAAAGAGCAAACTACACCTCTCAAATCATAATTTTCTGAAAGCACCCACCTATGAAAGGCTAAGAAATCTAGCTCAGAAAAGTCAAAAATAGCAAACCACTCATCCCAAATCATAGGTTTCAGTCAACACACTCCTACGAAAGGCTAAGAAATCCAGCTCAGAAAAGTCAAAAAATAGCAATCCCACACAACCCGAATCATAGGTTTCAGACAACACACACCTACGAATGACTAAGAAATCTGGCTATGAAAAGTCGGAAATAGCAAATTACACACCTCAAATCATAAGTTTCAGACAACACACACCTACGAAATACTAAGAAACCTTAGCTCAGAAAAGCCTGAAATAGCAAACTACTCTTCCCAAACTATAGGTTTCATACAACAAACACCTATGAGGGACTAAGAATCCTAGCTCTGAAAAGTCCAAAAAGCAAACTACAAATCCCAAATCATAATTTTCTGATAGCACAAGGTCAGTTCTAATTTTTACCGTAGAAGATAGGAAAAGTTATATTATGATTGTGATTATTTTCCATGAAGATAAAAAGTTTCACTTTAATTATAAATTTTCTTAAATTCAGTTCCGACTTTTCTCAAAGAGATAAAAAAATTTAAAGTTCTGTTCCAAATTTTTCATAGAAGATAGGAAAAGTTATACTTTGATTGTGAATATTCTTCATGAAGATATGGAGCTCCACTTTAATTCTGAGTTTTTCTCGAAGAACTGCAAAATGTACAAGTTCTCTTCTGAATTTTCTTAGAGAAGAGATAAAAAAGTTAGCTCAATTCTGAAATTTACCAATGAAAATGAATAAGCTTTCATTTCAATTCCTAATTTCTCAAAGACATAAAAAATTTAAAGTTCAATTCTAAATTTTTCCATAGAAGATAGGAATGGCTATACTATGATTGTGACTATTTACCATGAAGATAAAAAGTTTCACTTTATTTCTTATTTTTCTTAAATTCAGTTCATTCATCTAACCACCAAAAGCAATAGGCTAGGTTAGGATAGGTATAAATAAATATTAATAAATAATTAGAAACATTTCTCCATGTTTAAGTTAGGTTAAGTTAGGTTAACTTATCATGAGCGCTCATGATAAGCTAAGCTAACCTAACTTAAACATGGTAAAAAGATTAAATTAGGTTAGGTTAGGCTAGATTAAGTTAGGTTAGGTTAAGTTAGGTTAGGTTAGGTTAGATTGAGTTAGGTTAGGTTAAGTTAGGTTAGGTTAGGTTGGATTAAGTTAGGTTAGGTTAAGTTAGATTAAGTTAGGTTAAGGTTAAGTTAGGTTAGTTTAGGTTAGGTTAAGTTAGGTTAGGTTCGGTGTGGCTAACCAGACCTAACCAAACTTAACCTAACCAAACTTAATCCCAAACCAGACCTAACCTAACTTAACCTAACCTAACTCATCCCAAACTGTAGGTTTCAGACAACAAACGCCTATGAGGGACTAAGAATCTTAGCTCTGAAAAGTCCAAAAAGCAAACTACAAATCACAAATCATAATTTTCTGACAGCACACACCTATGAAAGGCTAAGAAATCTAGCTCAGAAAAGTCAAAAATAGCAAACCACTCATCCCAAATCATAGGTTTCAGTCAACACACACCTATGAAAGGCTAAGAAATCCAGCTCAGAAAAGTAAAAAATAGTAACCCACACATCCCAAATCATATATTTCAGACAACATACACCAACGGCAGACTAAAAATCTAGGTTAGAAAAGCCCGAAATAGTAATTTACATATCCCAAATCATAAGTTTCAGTCAACATTCACCTACGAAATACTAAGAAACCTTAGTTCAGAAAAGCCTGAAATAGCAAATTACACACCTCAAATCATAAGTTTCAGACAACACACACCTAAAAAATACTAGTAAAACTTAGCTCAGAAAAGACTGAAATAGAAAACTACTCATCCCAAACTATAGGTTTCAGACAACAAACACCTATGAGGTACTAAGAATCCTAGCTCTTAAAAGTCCAAAAAGCAAACTACAAATCCCAAATCATAGGTTTCAGACAATACACACCAACGAAAGACTAAGAAATCTAGCTTAGAAAAGTCAAAAATAGCAAACCACTCATTCCTAAATCATAGGTTTCAGTCAAAACACACCTACGAAAGGCTAAGAAATCCAGCTCAGAAAATTCAAAAAATAGCAACCCACACATCCCAAATCATAGGTTTCAGACAACATACACCTATGAAATACTAAGAAACCTTAGCTCAAAAAAGCCTAAAATAGCAAACTATTCATCCCAAATTATAGGTTTCAGACAACAAACACCTATGAGGGACTAAGAAACCTAGCTCAGAAAAGTCAAAAATAGCAAACTACACATCCCAAATCATAATTTTCTGACAACAAACACCTATGAGGGACTAAGAAATCCAGCTCTGAAAAGTCCAAAAAGCAAACTACTCATCCCAAATCATAGGTTTCAGACAACATTCACCTACGAAATACTAGGAAATCCTAGCTCAGAAAAGTCAAAAGAAGCAAACCACCCATCCCAAATCATTGGTTTCAGACAACACATACCAAAGAAAGACTAAGAAATCTAGCTTAGAAAAGCCCGAAATAGTAATTTACATATCCCAAATCATAAGTTTCAGACAACATTCACCTATGAAATACTATGAAACCTTGACTCAGAAAAGCCTGAAATAGCAAATTACACACCTCAAATCGTAAGTTTCAGACAACACACACCTACGAAATGCTAAGAAACCTTAGCTCAGAAAAGCCTGAAATAGCAAACTACTCATCCCAAACTATAGGTTTCAGACAACAAACATCTATGAGGGACTAAGAATCCTAGCTCTGAAAAGTCCAAAAAGCAGACTACAAATCCCAAATCATAGGTTTCAGACAACACACACCAACGAAAGACTAAGAAATGTAGCTTAGAAAAGCCCGAAATAGTAATTTACATATCCCAAATCATAAGTTTCAGTCAACACACACCTACGAAAGGCTTAGAAATCCAGCTCTGAAAAGTCCAAAAAGCAAACTACTCATCCCAAACTATAGGTTTCAGACAACAAACACCTATGAAAGGCTAAGAAATCTAGGTCAGAAAAGTCAAAAATAGTAATTTACACAACCCAAATCATAAGTTTCTGACAACACACACCTATGAAAAGCTAAGAAACCTAGCTCAGAGAAGTCAAAAATAGCAAACTACTCATCCCAAACTCTAGGTTTCAGACAACAAACACCTATGAGGGACTAAGAAATCTAGCTCAGTTTCAACAAACACCTATGAGAGACTAAGAATCCTAGCTCTGAAAAGTCCAAATAGCAAACTACACATCCCAAATCATAATTTTCTGACAACACACAACTATGAAAGGCTAAGAAATCCAGCTCAGAAAAGTCAAAAATGGCAATCCACCCATCCCAAATCATAGGTTTCAGACAACACACATCAACGAAATACGGGGCCCGGGGAGGGCCTTTGAGGGTCTGGGGGGGCCCTTAGAGGCCGGGTGGCCCTTTGGGAGCTTAGGGGACCTTTGAGGACCGGGGGCTTCCTTCGGGGTTGGGGTAGGGGGATCGGAACCCTTTGGGATTGGGGTAGAGGACCTCACGACACTGTTCAAATGGAACTTGTGTATTATAACGACCACAGAGTTTCACCCTCAAATCCTCTTCTAAAATCTCTTCAAAAATCATCTTTTAAAATGTCTCTAACTGTTTCGCCGAAATAATTCCCTAAAATAATAATTTGTTCTGAAAAGATATAATAAAGCCTTAAAAAAGTATTAAAATGGGGGCTCCGGCGCGTTTGGGGTGCGGGGGGCCCTTTGGAAGCTTAGAGAACCTTTGAGGCCTAGGGGTTTCCTTTGGGGATGGGTTAGGGGGATCGGAAGCCTTTTGGGTTGGGGTAGAGGACCTCATGACACTGTTCAAATGGAATTTGTGTATTATAACGACCACAGAGTTTCACCCTCAAATCCTCTTCTAAAATCTCTTCAAAATCATCTTTTAAGATGTCTCTAACTGTTTCGCCGAAATAATTCCCTAAAATGTCTAAAAGGGTTTCGCCCAAATAACCCCTAAACGTAATTTCAGCGTTTTCCTTTGTTTTCGGCATCTCTGCGCTGTCACATTTCAAATTACTAAGAAACCTGATTCCCACACTAAAACAATTCATCGCTAAGATCAAAACATCCGCTCGGAAACAATTCTCTTGGTAGAACTCCAAAGACATTAATATAGGCATTCGCTCGGAAACAATTCTCTTTGGAAACAACAAATTAATTCCCCTTTCGTGAATCAATAATTACCCTTAGAAACAACAAATTAAATCCCCTTTCGTGTCAAATCAATCAATCAGGACATCAGCTGTCACGTTTGATCTAAACTGTGCTCTGGAAACAATTCTGGTCAAACTCCAAAGACATTAGTTAACTTGACGTCATCTGTCAGACATTAATTAACTTCCCCTGAAATAATTTGATTAATGACTGACAGCACAGGTGTTCCATGTCATTGACCCCATTAACCACGTGTTCTCCCTAATGACTCTATGCCAATATTTGGTGTTAAAAAAAGTTGTAGGTGGCAGCAGGGGTGAGCGATCGGAGTAGCACCTCCCTCTCTACTAAAATACCCTTTTTTTCCTAAGGAATTTTTAAAGTTTTCTGTTGGTTCACCCAGGAACCACCGGTCAGCCCCTTTCAATCTTAATAATTTTCTGAGTGCACCACTGCTTGACAAAATATCTTCCCGGGACATGCTTTAAAAATGAGTGCATCAGATTTACAAAAACAGTGAAATTATCAGAAATATACTCATATAGAAGGGACAAAACCATGATTGAAATAAAAACCCTAAGCAGGAGTCGAATGCATTAAACTCTAATTTGAAGTCAAACGCTGTACTAACACAACCACACCTCTAAAAATCTAATTTAATATATTTGGTGTTGGTACCTTAATTGCTTATTGAGGGGCCTTGGAGAAGGAACATACAGAAAGTGATCTTGCACACCCCCAGTTAAGGGTTTTCGACCATAATTATTACAATGATGATTTCGTTTTATACTTCCAAGCTTTTCAAACAGTTCGTGGTAACAAACTTTAAGTAAGGAGCGACCCGGCTCAATGGTAACCGAAACTCTAAAAAACGGGTTTGTGATACCAATAGATACATCAAAAGAATCAGATTTCAATGCTAATTTCAAATATATAACTTTCATCAAGTTTAATCCAACCCATCAAAAGTTATGCGAAAATTTGGCTGATTTTCGAAAAATAGAGGAAACACCCCCTAAAAGTTATAGAACCTTAATGAAAATAACACCATCATATTTAGCATATCAGAGAACCCTACTGTAGAGGTTTTAAGCTCCTATCTACAAAAATGTGGAATTTTGCATTTTTTGCCAGAAGAAAGATCACGGATGCTTGTTTATTTGTTTTTTTTTTGTTGTTTTTTTTCCCCAGGGGTGATCGTATCAACCCAGTGGTCCTAGAATATCGTGGGAGGACTAATTAGAACGAAAATTAAAAGTTCTAGTGCCCTTTTTAAGTGACCAAAAAAATGGAGGGCAACTAGGCCCCCTCCCACGCTCATTTTTTCCCCACAGTCACCTGATCAAAATTTTGAGATAGCCATTTTGTTCAACATGGTTGAAAATATGAAAACCATGTCCTGTAGGATGGCTTAATCCCCCGAATTCCCCGGGGGGAGGGTTGAAGGTTATGAACTTTACCCAATGTATCAACGAACTGTTGTATCCAAATTTCTCCTAAATGTAAGGGAGGATATTACTCCCTCCTTCAATCCCTTTCTTACCCATAAGCAAATATTAGTTTAACAGTGGCACGTGAATAAAAATCAGTACCCCTGTAAATATATTTAGAGGGGGGAGGAGGGGGGTCTGAAATATAAAACTCAGTTATAAGTCAGTATTTCGACAGTTTCCGAAGTAATTTCTTCAAATAAATATTTTTTGGGAATGTTCCAATAGAACCCTGCATAAGCAAGGGAGAAAAACCTCTCGGGAAACAAGAAAACACTTAAAAATGTAAATAAATACAAAAATAATAATTTTCACCATTCAAATCTAATTGAAAACAAGGTTCCTGGTAGTGCGCACGCTCTGGGTAATTTCCTAGTATGGGTCTCGATGCCCCCCTCCAGCTTTCGTGTCGGTTATAATATGAATGTAATCTTTTCTGTCACACAGAAAAACATTTTTCTGAAAGAAAGCGGGAGCAATAATCCCAAAATACACATATTACAGGCTTATTTTTCATATATCATTCTATATGAAGTTTTCGTAGAAACTTCAAAAAGCGCTCATTGGATTGGAAACTGACAAGTAAGACAAGTAAGGACCACACCCGTCGTAGAAATAAATCGGGTAAAAATTTATTAGAATTTTTTGGGTTTGAAAATTTAATTAATAAAAATAAAGTGAGCCTCTTCTTCATGAATTAATTTTGGAACACTGTGAGGCAACATTTTTCTAAGAGTTTTTTTTCGGTTACTCTCTCTCTCTCTCTCTCTCTCTCTCTCTCTCTCTCTCTCTCTCTCTATATATATCTATCATATATATATATATATATATATATATATATATATATATATATATATATATATATATATATATATATATATATATATATATATATATATATATATATATATATATATATATATATATATATATATATATATATATATATATATATATATATATATATATATATATATATATATATATATATATATATATATATATATATATATATATATATATATATATATATATATATATATATATATATATATATATATATATATATATTTATCAGTCTCCACTGTTTTGGCCCCGACCCCCTTCTTCCTTCTGGGGTTAATTTTCGAATAAACCTAGCTCCCTACCTTCTGGGGGAAAGTTCGCTTAGGAATTAAAAGGACTAGTGCCCTTTTCAATAGTTGAAAGTGATTGGAGGGCAACTAATCCCCCTCTCATGCCCACCATTTCCCTAAGCACAAGCAATCAAAGATTTGATTGCTGATTTTATGCGCGGAGTGGTTGAGAGTAAGTGTCCAGGGTAAGTTTTCACCGAGATTGAATTGTCTAGAAGATATTTCGGTGGGAGGGGGTTTCTCCGTGGAAGTGGGGCCAGATTTCCTGGCATTATTTAAAAAAAAAACTATCAGAAATTAAATAAAAAAAACAAGTTTTTTTAACTGAAAGTAAGGAGCAACATTCAAACTTAAAACAAACAGAAATTATTACGAATATGACGGGGGCTGCCCTCTCCTCAACACCTTGCTCTTTGCGGTAAAGTTTTTTAGTACTTTTAAAAAAGCGTCTTATTGTTCTCATTAAACGGCCCTTGTGTTTCATGAGTCATTCTTAAAGAATTGGGACAAAATTCAAACTTTAGCGTAAAGAGCGAGGTGTTGAGGATGGGGCAACCCTTTTTATATATGTAATAATTTCTATTGGCGTTAAGTTTTAATGTTGTTCCTTACCTTCAGTTGAAAAAACTAGTTTTTTTATTTAATTTTGTAGACAAGTTCGAATTGAAGCAATCTTGTTAATATTAAAACTACAGACTCGCTTTTGAATTTGTATCACAACTTGAAATTTTCTGTTTTATAGAGATAAATAACTGGGTTTCCAGAGCACATATCACGGTTGATATGTTCTTCATTTCGAGTAATACTAGGTGAGACCAAGTTGTTACCTGATAAATAAGTCCATTATTTCGTATGATGTTTAATGGTGTCAGTGACACCAGTCTACTTAAATCTCGTTTGACTGATCAGCCATGGGATAGTTTGGATTCTGAATCTGATTTTAACCGCTCTTTTGATTTCTTTTATGATTCAGTAAAAGATGGTATCCTAGAAGTTTGCCACCGGAATGCAAAGCCTCATACCTCGAAAAGGAGAGTAATGCTGAATCCGTGGATGACTCCAGGTCTCCATAAAAGCTGGAAAAGGAAAAATTATCTGTGGAAACTATACAAGGCTTCGTCATCTGCTTCTCATCATCAGCGGTTCAAGACTTATAGGAATATATTTAATTCTCTGTGTCGGAAGGCCAAGTCTCAGTATTATCACAGGAAATTTTCTGAGTGTGGAAAGGATGTTGGGAAGACATGGAAAATTATTAATTCTGTAATTAAACCTACTCCCCCTCCGCCTTCAGTTCCAACAACGCTGATAGTTGACGGTAAGATTGTCCAAGGAGAAGAAAATTTTCAGCTAGAGCTTACGTCTTATTTTGCTAATATAAGAAAAACGACTGCTTCATCTGTGAGCTCTAGAACTCCTCGTTGCGATTTCAGAGCCTATCTTGGGCCCCCATGTTTAAAGTCTATGGTCCTGAACCCTGTTTCTGAGTTCGAGGTAGCTCGGATCGTAAATGCACTTAAAGGTTCATCGTCTTCAGGGCCAGACAGAATTCCTACAAGGGTTATCCGTGCTGTTCTTCCTGCTATTCTGTCACCATTGACTAAGCTTGTCAATCTGTCTTTCGTGAATGGAATTTTCCCTGAATCACTCAAGTGAGCTAATGTTATAGTGCTGTATAAAGGTGGGTCCCGGAGTGATCCTGCTAATTATAGGCCAATGTTTCTTCTATCTGTTTTCAGCAAAATTTTTGAGAAGGCTATGCTATCCAGGCTTCTTAGTTTTCTGGATGTCAAAAAATTTTTCCATGATTTCCAGTTTGGATTCCGAGCGAATCACTCTACAGAGCATGTTTGTGCACCTCTCTTGAATTTCATTCATTCGGCAATAGATTTTTGTCTTATTCCGGCAGCTTTATTTTTGAATGTTTGTAAAGCTTTTTATTCTTTGACTCATCAGATTCTTCTTTGGAAATTATTGCATATTGGTATAAGATCAAATGTTTTCTCTTAGTTTGAATCATATCTTTCTGGTAGACTTATTTCAATAGATCCGCTTTTCCAGAGCCCTTCTGAAGTAGAATATGGTGTCCCCCAGGGATCTGTTCTTGGCCCCGTTTTATTTCTGATTTATGTCAATGATCTTATTTCAGCAGTCAAGAACACCAGTCCTCTAGTATGCTGCAATCTTTGTCATCCGGATGTTCCTTTGTTTCCCAATGCTACTTCTAATGAAGATTGCCTCGTTGCTTTTGCTGACAACAGCACTTTTGGGACTTTAGGGAGGACGGAATGTGATGTCAGATCTAATCTGGTGGCAATATTTGAGAGAGTAGTTTCATGGTTTGAGGCGAAGTGCTTGGCCTTGAATGTTACCAAGTCACATTTTCTTATTTTTTCTCGAATTGGTGTAGCTTTCCCTCAACTGACACAGCTTCAGGTGTCACAAGGCTCCTTGTGTAGGCCAAAGAATCGGTTGGTCCGGTTTCTTGGTATCCTGCTTGATGAGAACCTTTCGTTTAGACACCATATAGCCATGATTAGGGTTAAGGTCTCACGGAGTTTGGGTGTCATTCGAAAACTCAAACACACCTTTCCTGGATCTATTCTGAATCTTCTTTTTTCTGCCTTGTCCAGTCATATGTCTCTTATTGCCCCATAGTATGGATGTCTACTTTTCCTTCTACACTGCGGTCGCTTTCTTTCATTTATTACAAAACACCGCGTCTGGTTATTGACACCAACCGTTATTAAACAATAACGCGTATAAAAATAAACTCTATATAAATTATTTCTTTTGCTTCTTTTTTTTTTAATCAGCGTCATGGCAATCTTCCAAAATCTCTTCAAAAAACTCCTCAATTTATTTCTGATTCAGCTCCATATAACCTTCATTCGTCACATAATATCTGCATTCCTCCTATTCCCACTGTGCGGTCGGATTTCAATCTCCTCATCGCTTGTCATCAGGCTTGGAACTCCCTGCCTTCTTCAGTACAGAAATGCCACTCGTTTGGCACTTTCAAGAGAATTTTTAAGGACCATTTATTTAAGAATAAAACTTAATAATTTTTTTTTTTTTTTTTTTTTTTTTTTTTTTTTTTGTGGAGTTGATGTCCCCTGAATGTTTAGTTCTGTTTTATGGTGGTCTTCTCTGCGCTGTGACTCCCAGACCTCAGGTATGACTATCAATAGTTATTGCTGAAACTTGTATAGTTCACTAAGGAGTAGCATTCATGAAGACGGGTTAAATTTTATTGCTTTCGCACCATTTTATTACAGTCCAATAATTATAAGCCTTATGACTGAATTAACCCATAAACCTCAATTTTGCTACCTAGCCTCAGAAATAAGCAGAGTTGATTGAATTGGAATTTATATAGTTTTAAATACAAGCTAAAAGGGCTGTACATGGCTTAAGTTTTGATTTTTTAATATCTTGGATAAGAGGTATGAATAATATCGTAATAGCTATTATGATGTTGGTTCTACCTGACAATACACATAATTCTGTTTCGACGATAGGGATTCGCTTATAGTAATAATAATATTATTATTATTTTTTTTGTGAGTCTATTTAATATAATTAATAAATTTAGTTTATTTATTCTAATTTTTTGTATAGTTTCCAGTTTATCTATATTTTCTTTTCTTTCCTTCATATGTGAGTAAGTGATCATTTTAAATTTTCTTTTGTTTTTATCTCTGAGTATGTAATTCATATGTCGTCCCTCTTTGTACAGGCCAATGAGCCTTTGAGGGATTAATAACATGTAATATTATATGTGTATTTAATGAAGAATAAAACTTATCTTATCTTATCTTATGCCTAAGTTTATAAGCATAATTCAAGCATCCTCTGAAACAGGTCAGTTTTCTTCTGTACGCCTTTACCTTTTTTATTACTATATGGCTGGTTTTTCAGTTTTCTCTATACTGTTCACTTGATTTGGGAAATATTGCTCCAAATTTGACCCCCCCCCACAAGATTTTGCAAGATTACGCCATTCGTGTGGGGTACGGATTTAATTATCTAGTAAGAATGTCGTTGCAAACCTTAGACTGGATGACCTATATTCTCTTTTGAGTCAAAATGCTTGACAACATGCGCGCACCCAAGGGGAGGGGGGCTGTAGAACCCCCCACCTCAAGAAAAAAAGTTATTTTTTGTTTTTAAATCTTATTTAATCTGCTCGGTGTTATCATTCATTCTTTAGTCCCTACACAAAACTTGCATTGAAAGAGCTAAAATAAACTTAAAGTAATGTCTTAAAATAAGTAGAGAGGGAGGTGCTACTCCGATTGCTCACACCTGCTGCCACCTAGAACTTTTTTTAACACCAAATATTGGCATAGAGTCATTAGGGAAAATACGTGGTTAATGGGGTCAATGACATGGAACACCTGTGCTGTCAGTCATTAATCAAATTATTTCAGGGGAAGTTAATTAATGTCTGACAGATGACGTCAAGTTAATTAATGTCTTTGGAGTTTGACCAGAATTGTTTCCAGAGCACAGTTTAGATCAAACGTGACAGCTGATGTCCTGATTGATTGATTTGACACGAAAGGGGATTTAATTTGTTGTTTCTAAGGGGAATTATTGATTCACGAAAGGGGAATTAATTTGTTGTTTCCAAAGAGAATTGTTTCCGAGCGAATCTCTATATTAATGTCTTTGGAGTTCTACCAAGAGAATTGTTTCCGAGCGGATGTTTTGATCTTAGCGATGAATTGTTTAGTGTGGGAATCAGGTTTCTTAGTAATTTGAAATGTGACAGCGCAGAGATGCCAAAAACAAAGGAACACGCTGAAATTACGTTTAGGGGTTATTTGGGCGAAACCGTTTTAGACATTTTAGGGAATTATTTGGGCGAAACAGTTAGAGACATTTTAAAAGATGATTTTGAAGAGATTTTAGAAGAGGATTTGAGGGTGACTTTGGTCGTTATAATACACAAATTCCATTTGAACAGTGTCATGAGGTCCCCAACCCCTACCCCCAAGGGTTCCGCTCCCCCGCTCCCCACCCCGAAAGAAGCCCCCGGTCCTCAAAGGTTCTCCGAGCTTCCAAAGGCCCCCGGCACCCCAAAGGCTCCTGAGCCCCCATTTTAAATACTTTTTTAGGGCTTTATTATATCTTTTCAGAGCAAATTATTATTTTAGGGAATTATTTCGGCGAAACAGTTAGAGACATTTTAAAAGATGATTTTTGAAGAGATTTTAGAAGAGGATTTGAGGGTGAAACTCTGTGGTCGTTATAATACACAAGTTCCATTTGAACAGTGTCATGAGGTCCTCTACCCCAATCCCAAAGGGTTCCGATACCCCTACCCCAACCCCGAAGGCAGCCCCCGGTCCTCAAAGGTCCCCCAAGCTCCACAAAGGACCACCCCGCCCTTTAAGGGCCCCCAGACCCTCAAAGGCCCTCCCCGGGCCCCGTCTTTCGTTGATGTGTGTTGTCTGAAACCTATGATTTGGGGTGTATGGGTTGCTATTTTTGACTTTTCTGAGTTGGATTTCTTAGTCTTTCGTAGGTATGTGTTGTCTAAAACCTATGATTTGGGAAGGGTGGTTTGCTATTTTTGACTTTTCTTAGCTGGATCTCTTAGCCTTTCATAGGTGTGTGTTGTCAGAAAATTATGATTTGGGATGTGTAGTTTGCTATTTGGACTTTTCAGAGCTAGGATTCTTAGTCTCTCATAGGTGTTTGTTGAAACTGAGCTAGATTTCTTAGTCCCTCATAGGTGTTTGTTGTCTGAAACCTATAGTTTGGGATGAGTAGTTTGCTATTTTTGACTTTTCTGAGCTGGATTTCTAAGCTTTTCATAGGTGTGTGTTGTCGGAAACTTATGATTTGGGTTGTGTAAATTACTATTTTTGACTTTTCTGAACTAGATTTCTTAGCCTTTCATAGGTGTTTGTTGTCTGAAACCTATAGTTTGGGATGAGTAGTTTGCTTTTTGGACTTTTCAGAGCTGGATTTCTTAGCCTTTCGTAGGTGTGTGTTGACTGAAACTTATGATTTGGGATATGTAAATTACTATTTCGGGCTTTTCTAAGCTAGATTTCTTAGTCTTTCGTTGGTGTGTGTTGTCTGAAACCTATGATTTGGGATTTGTAGTCTGCTTTTTGGACTTTTCAGAGCTAGGATTCTTAGTCCCTCAGAGATGTTTGTTGTCTGAAACCTATAGTTTGGGATGAGTAGTTTGCCATTTCAGGCTTTTCTGAGCTAAGGTTTCTTAGTATTTCGTAGGTGTGTGTTGTCTGAAACTTATGATTTGAGCTGTGTAATTTGCTATTTCAGGCTTTTCTGAGCTAAGGTTTCATAGTATTTCATAGGTGAATGTTGTCTGAAACTTATGATTTGGGATATGTAAATTACTATTTGGGGCTTTTCTAAGCTAGATTTCTTAGTCTTTCGTTGGTATGTGTTGTCTGAAACCAATGATTTGGGATGGGTGGTTTGCTTTTTTTTACTTTTCTGAGCTAGGGTTTCCTAGTATTTGGTAGGTGAACGTTGTCTGAAACCTATGATTTGGGATGAGTAGTTTGCTTTTTGGACTTTTCAGAGCTGGATTTCTTAGTCCCTCATAGGTGTTTGTTGTCAGAAAATTATGATTTGGGATGTGTAGTTTGCTATTTTTGACTTTTCTGAGCTAGGTTTCTTAGTCCCTCATAGGTGTTTGTTGTCTGAAACCTATAGTTTGGGATGAATAGTTTGCTATTTCAGGCTTTTCTGAGCGAAGGTTTCTTAGTATTTCATAGGTGTGTGTTGTCTTAAACTTATGATTTGAGGTGTGTAATTTGCTATTTCCGACTTTTCATAACCAGATTTTATAGTCTTTCATAGGTGTGTGGTGTCTGAAACCTATGATTTGGGATGTGTGGGTTGCTATTTTTTGACTTTTCTGAGCTGGATTTCTTAGCCTTTCGTAGATGTGTGTTGACTGAAACCTATGATTTGGGAATGAGTGGTTTGCTATTTTTGACTTTTCTAAGCTAGATTTCTTAGTCTTTCGTCGGTGTGTATTGTCTGAAACCTATGATTTGGGATTTTTAGTTTGCTTTTTGGACTTTTCAAAGCTAGGATTCTTAGTCCGGACTAAAAAACCTTGCCTCGGAAAGTCCAAAAAGCAAAACTACACATCCCAAATCATAAGTTCCAGACAACACACACCAACGAAAGACTAAGAAATCTAGCTTAGAAAAGTCAAAAATAGCAAACCACTCATTCCCAAATCATAGGTTTCAGACAACACACACCTACGAAAGACTAAGAAACCTAGCTCAGAAAAGTCAAAAAATAACAACCCACACATCCCAAATCATAGGTTTCAGACAACACACACCTATGAAAGACTATGAAATCTGGTTATGAAAAGTCGGAAATAGCAAATTACACACCTCAAATCATAAGTTTCAGACAACACACACCTATGAAATACTAAGAAACCTTAGCTCAGAAAAGCCTGAAATAGCAAACTATTCATCCCAAACTATAGGTTTCAGACAACAAACACCTATGAGGGACTAAGAAAATTAGCTCAGAAAAGTCAAAAATAGCAAACTACACATCCCAAATCATAATTTTCTGACAAAAAACACCTATGAGGGACTAAGAAATCCAGCTCTGAAAAGTCCAAAAAGCAAACTACTCATCCCAAATCATAGGTTTCAGACAACATTCACCTACGAAATACTAGGAAACCCTAGCTCAGAAAAGTAAAAAAAAAAGCAAACCATCCGTCCCAAATCATTGGTTTCAGACAACACATATCAACGAAAGACTAAGAAATCTAGCTTAGAAAAGCCCGAAATTGTAATTTACAGATCCCAAATCATAAGTTTCAGACAACTGTCACCTATGAAAGTCTATGAAACATTAGTTCAGAAGTGCCTGAAATAACAAACTACGCACCTCAACTCATAGGTTTCAGACAACACACACCTACGAAATACTAAGAAACCTTAGCTCAGAAAAGCCCGAAATGGCAAACTACTCATCCCAAACTATAAGTTTCAGATAACAAACACCTATGAGGGACTAAGAATCCTAGCTCTGAAAAGTCCAAAAAGTAAACTACAAATCCCAAATCATAGGTTTCAGACAACACACACCAAAGAAAGACTAATAAATGTAGCTTAGAAAAGCCCGAAATAGGAATTTTCATATCCCAAATCATAAATTTCAGTCAACACACACCTACGAAAGGCTTAGAAATCCAGCTCTGAAAAGTCCAAAAAGCAAACTACTCATCCCAAACTATAGGTTTCAGACAACAAACACCTATGAAAGGCTAAGAAATCTAGTTCAGAAAAGTCAAAAATAGTAATTTACACAACCCAAATCATAAGTTTCTGACAACACACACCTATGAAAGGCTAAGAAACCTAGCTCAGAAAAGTCCAAAAAGCAAACTACTCATCCCAAACTCTAGGTTTCAGACAACAAACAACTATGAGGGACTAAGAGATCTAACTCAGTTTCAACAAACACCTATGAGAGACTAGGAATCTTAGCTCTGAAAATTCCAAATAGCAAACTACACATCCCAAATCATAATTTTCTGACAACACACACCTATGAAAGGCTAAGAAATCCAGCTAAGAAAAGTCAAAAATAGCAAACCACCCTTCCCAAATCATAGGTTTTAGACAACACATACCTATGAAAGACTAAGAAATCCAACTCAGAAAAGTCAAAAATAGCAACCCATACACCCCAAAACATAGGTTTCAGACAACACACATCAACGAAAAACAGGGCCCGGGGAGGGCCTTTGAGGGTCTGGGGGCCCTTAAAGGGTGGGGTGGCCCTTGTGGTGCTGAGAGACCGTTTGAGAACGGGGGGTTCCTTCGGGTTTGGGGTAAGGGAATTAGAGTCCTTGGGGGATAGGGTAGGGGACCTCATGACACTGTTCAAATGGAATTTGAGTATTATGACAATCTCAGAGTTTGACCCTCAAATCCTCTTCCAAAATCTCTTCAAAAATCATCTCTTAAAACGTCTCTAACTGTTTCGCCGAAATAATTTCCTAAAACAATAATTTGTTCTGAAAAGATATAATAAAGCCCTAAAAAAGTATTTAAAATGGGGGCTCAGGAGCCTTTGGGGTGCCGGGGGCCTTTGGAAGCTCGGAGAACCTTTGAGGACCGGGGGCTTCCTTCGGGGTTGGGGTGGGGGGAGCGGACGCCTTGGGGGTAGTGGTTGAGTACCTCACGACACTGTTAAAATGGAATTTGTGTATTATAACGACCACAGAGTTTCACCCTCAAATCCTCTTCTAAAATCTCTTCAAAATCCTCTTTTAAAATGTCTCTAACTGTTTCGCCCAAATAATTCCCTAAAATGTCTAAAACGGTTTCTCCCAAAAAACCCCTAAACGTAATTTCAGCGTGTTCCTTTGTTTTTGGCATCTCTGCGCTGTCACATTTCAAATTACTAAGAAACCTGATTCCCACACTAAAACAATTCATCGCTAAGATCAAAATATCCGCTCGGAAACAATTCTCTTGGTAGAACTCCAAAGACATTAATATAGACATTCGCTCGGAAACAATTCTCTTTGGAAACAACAAATTAATTCCCCTTTCGTGAATCAATAATTCCCCTTAGAAACAACAAATTAAATCCCCTTTCGTGTCAAATCAATCAATCAGGACATCAGCTGTCACGTTTGATCTAAACTGTGCTCTGGAAACAATTCTGGTCAAACTCCAAAGACATTAGTTAACTTGACGTCATCTGTCAGACATTAATTAACTTCCCCTGAAACAATTTGATTAATGACTGACAGCACAGGTGTTCCATGTCATTGACCCCAATAACCACGTGTTTTCCCTAATGACTCTATGCCAATATATGGTGTTAAAAAAGTTCTAGGTGGCAGCAGGGGTGAGCAATCGGAGTAGCACCTCCCCCTGTACTTATTTTAAGACATTACTTTAAGTTTATTTTAGCTCTTTCAATGCAAGTTTTGTGTAGGGACTAAAGAATGAATGATAACACCGAGCAGATTAAATAAGATTTAAAAACAAAAAATAACTTTTTTTCTTGAGGTGGGGGGTTCTACAGCCCCCCTCCCCTTGGGTGCGCGCATGTTGTCAAGCATTTTGACTCAAAAGAGAATATAGGTCATCCAGTCTAAGGTTTGCAACGACATTCTTACTAGATAATTAAATCCGTACCCCCAACGAAGGGCGTAATCTTGCAAAATCTTATGGGGGGGGGGTCAAATTTGGAGCAATATTTCCCAAATCAAGTGAACAGTATAGAGAAAACTGAAAAACCAGCCATATAGTAATAAAAAAGGTAAAGGCGTACAGAAGAAAACTGACCTGTTTCAGAGGATGCTTGAATTATGCTTATAAACTTAGGCATAAGATAAGATAAGATAAGATAAGTTTTATTCTTCATTAAATACACATATAATATTACATGTTATTAATCCCTCAAAGGCTCATTGGCCTGTACAAAGAGGGACGACATATGAATTACATACTCAGAGATAAAAACAAAAGAAAATTTAAAATGATCACTTACTCACATATGAAGGAAAGAAAAGAAAATATAGATAAACTAGAAACTATAGAAAAAATTAGAATAAATAACCTAAATTTATTAATTATATTAAATAGACTCAAAAAAAAAAAAAAATATTATTATTACTATAAGCGAATACCTATCGTCGAAACAGAATTATGTGTATTGTCAGGTAGAACCAACATCATAATAGCTATTAAGATATTATTCATAACTCTTATCCAAAATATTAAAAAATCAAAACTTAAGCCATGTACAGCCCTTTTAGCTTGTATTTAAAACTATATAAATTCCAATTCAATCAACTCTGCTTATTTCTGAGGCTAGGTAGCAAAATTGAGGTTTATGGGTTAACTCAGTCATAAGGCTTATAATTATTGGACTGTAATAAAATGGTGCGAAAGCAATAAAATTTAACCCGTCTTCATGAATGCTACTCCTTAGTGAACTATACAAGTTTCAGCAACAAATATTGATAGTCATACCTGAGGTCTGGGAGTCACAGCGCAGAGAAGACCACCATAAAATAAAACTAAACATTTAGGGGACATCAACTCCACAAAAAAAAAAAAAAAAAAAAAAAAAAAAAAAAAAAATTATTCAGTTTGATTCTTAACTAAATGGTCCTTAAGAATTCTCTTGAAAGTGCCAAACGAGTGGCATTTCTGTACTGAAGAAGGCAGGGAGTTCCAAACCTGATGACAAGCGATGAGGAGATTGAAATCTGACCGCACAGTGGGAGTAGGAGGAATGCAGATATTATGTGACGAACGAAGGTTATATGGAGCTAAGTCAGAAATAGACTGAGGAGTTTTTTGAAGGGAATTTCGAATATCGACATGAATCTTAGGAAAAAATAAAGAAGAAAAATAAATATGGTATATAGACTGCATATTTAGAACTGGTCTTGGGGAATAACGTTGGGTGTCCATAATCAGACGCCTAGTTTTATCATAAATGACAGAAAGTGACCGCAGTGTAGAAGGAAAAGTAGACATCCATACTATGGGGCAATAAGAGACATATGACTGGACAAGGCAGAAAAAAAGAAGATTCAGAATAGATCCAGGAAAGGTGTGTTTGAGTTTTCGAATGACACCCAAACTCCGTGAGACCTTAACCCTAATCATGGCTATATGGTGTCTAAACGAAAGGTTCTCATCAACCAGGATACCAAGAAACCGGACCAACCGATTTTTTGGTCTACACAAGGAGCCTTGTGACACCTGAAGCTGTGTCAGTTGAGGGAAAGCTACACCAATTCGAGAAAAAATAAGAAAATGTGACTTGGTAACATTCAAAGCCAAGCAATTCACCTCAAACCATGAAACTACTCTCTCAAATATTGCCACCAGAATAGATCTGACATCACATTCCGTCCTCCCTAAAGTCCCAAAAGTGCTGTCGTCAGCAAAAGCAACGAGGCAATCTTCATTAGAAGTAGCATTGGGAAACAAAAGAACATCCGGATGACAAAGATTGCAGCATACTAGAGGACTGGTGTTCTTGACTGCTGAAATAAGATCATTGACATAAATCAGAAATAAAACGGGGCCAAGAACAGATCCCTGAGGGACACCATATTCTACTTCAGAAGGGCTCTTGAAAAGCGGATCAATTGAAATAAGTCTACCAGAAAGATATGATTCAAACCAAGAGAAAACATTTGATCTTATACCAATATGCAATAATTTCCAAAGAAGAATCTGATGAGTCAAAGAATAAAAAGCTTTACCAACATCGCAAAATAAAGCTGCCGGAATAAGACCAAAATCTATTGCCGAATGAATGAAATTCAAGAGAGATGCGCACGCATGCTCTGTAGAGTGATTCGCTCGGAATCCGAACTGGAAATCATGGAAAAATTTTTTGACATCCAGAAAACTAAGAAGCCTGGATAGCATAGCCTTCTCAAAAATTTTGCTAAAAACAGATAGAAGAGAAATTGGCCTATAATTAGCAGGATCACTCCGGGACCCACCTTTATACAGCACTATAACCTTAGCTCCCTTGAGTGATTCAGGGAAAATTCCATTCACGAAAGACAGATTGACAAGCTTAGTCAATGGTGACAGAATAGCGGGATGAACAGCACGGATAACCCTTCTAGGAATTCTGTCTGGCCCTGAAGACGATGAACCTTTAAGTGCATTTACGATCCGAGCTACCTCAAGCTCAGAAACAGGGTTCAAGAACATTGACTTTAAACATGGGGGCCCAAGATAGGCTCTGAAATCGCAACGAGGAGTTCTATAGCTCACAGATGAAGCAGTCGTTTTTCTTATATTAGCAAAATAAGACGTAAGCTCTAGCTGAAAATTTTCTTCTCCTTGGACAATTTTACCGTCAACTATCAGCGTTGTTGGAATTGAAGGCGGAGGGGGAGTAGGTTTAAGTACAGAATTAATAATTTTCCATGTCTTCCCAACATCCTTTCCACACTCAGAAAATTTCCTGTGATAATACTGAGACTTGGCCTTCCGACACAGAGAATTAAATATATTCCTATAAGCCTTGAACTGCTGATGATGAGAAGCAGATGACGAAGCCCTATATAGTTTTCCCAGATAATTTTTCCTTGTACAGCTTTTATGGACACCTGGAGTCATAAACGGGTTCAGCCTTATTATTCATTTCGAGTTATGAGGCTTTGGGTTCCGGTGGCAAGCTTTTAGGATACCATCTTTTACTGAATCATACAAGAAATCGAAAGAGAGGTTCAAATCGGAGTCAGAATCCAAACTATCCCAAGGCTGATCAGTCAAACGAGATTTAAGTAGACTGGTGTCACTGACACCATTAAACATCATACGAAATAATGGATTGATTTAGCAGAAAATTCATTTGCTTCTTTCTTGATTTAGGATGCTGCAGTACAGTCATGCAAAAGCATTTGCTCTGTGAATGTTCAATAGGCCTACAGTTATAAGTTTTTTGTATTTGGTCCAGTTGACACAGCCTAAGTTTATCTATATCAACAAATTTGAGTTTATCTGTCACAGATATTTCACAAAGGAAAGGCAATATTTCCGGCCTTTCTATGGCTTCATAAACTGTTGGTGCTTATTTGTTGTTAGGTTCACAGGATTTTGGCCAGATTATATTTATGTAACTTCCATCTCCTATATAAAATTGTGATGTCTTGCAGATTTTTTTGTAACAATCTGCTGTTAGAAGACAAGCGAAAGCGATAGTCACATATAGGCCATTTAAGCCTGCCGCGTGCTGAGTGCTAGAGACCGATGAATATATGCGCTTAAGATACTTGCGACAACGGGCATCAAAACAAATCACGAACAAAAATTATTCATAAAAAATATTCGGCTAGAAGACAAGTGATAGCTAGAATCACAACGAATCCCAAACGGAAATGAAGCACAAGAAAAATTTGTGGCTAGAAGACATGTGACATTGAGCATTATCAATTGATCGAAAGCAGATGCATACAAAACTATACATGGTGACGAATGACTCCATATAGCTAAAGCAAAAGATATGGAACAATCGTTCCATATCTTTCGCATGGAACGCGTTATGTTGCATAACGAAATCTGCAGTTAGAGGAATTAGTAGCCCTCCAATCACTTTCTACTATTAAAAAGGGCACTAGCCATTTCGATTTCCAATCGAATGAGCCCTTTTGAAGAATATACGACAACCCTTTCTATAAAAGCTTTCTATAAGAAACCTTATATGCACCCAGAGCATAATTTAAAACCCTTACCCTGAGGGCTGCGAGGGGTTGTCATCCTAAAAGACCTAATTTCCAGAGATTTCAACTATGTTGAACAAAATGGCTATCTCAAAATTTTGATTGGATGTGTTTGGAGAAATGGTGGGCGTGAGAGAGGGTTAGTTGCCGTCCAATTACTCTTGACTATTAAAAAGGGCACAAACCCTTTCAATTTCCAATTGAATGAGCCTTTTTTTAATTGTCAACGACATGAATTTCTATGAAAACATTATATGCCCCTAGGGCATAACTTAAAACCCTTGTCCTGAGGGACATGGGAGGGGGAGGTTGTCATCCTCAAAGACATAATTTCCAGAACTTTAAACTACGTTGAACAAAATGGCTATCTCATAATTTTGATTGGATGTGTTTGGGGAAATGGTGGGCGTGAGAGGGGAGTTAGTTGCCCTCCAATTCTTTTCAACTAGTAAAAAGGGCTATAATCGTTTCGATTTCCAATTGAATGAGCCCTTTTTGAAGTTTCTACAACAACCCTTTCTATAAAAACCTTATTTGCACACAGGGCATAACTTACAACCCTTACCCTTAGGGCTGTGGGGGATTTGTCATTCTAAAAGACCTAATTTACAGAACTTTCAACTATGTTGAACAAAATAGCTGTATCAGAATTTTGATTGAATGTGTTTGGAGAAATGGTGGGCGTCAGAGTGGGTTAGTTGCTGTCCATCACTTTCGACTATTAAAAAGGCCACATGTCCTTTCAATTTCTGTTTGAATGAGCCTTTTTTGAAGTTTATACGACAACACTATCTATGAAAACCTTATATGCCCCCAGGGCATAACTTACAGCCTTTTGCCTGAGGGGTGTTGGTGGTTCGTCATACTCAAAACATAATTTCCAGAACTTTCAAGTACGTTGAACAATATGGCTATATCAAAATTTTGATTGAATGTGTTTGGGGAAATGGTGGGCGTAAGAGGAAGGTTAGTGGCTCTCCAATCACTATCGACTATAAAAAAGGGCAATAGCCCTTTCAATTTCCAACGAAATGAGCCCTTTTTGAAGTTTCTAGGACAACACTTTCTATAAAAACCATATATGCCTCCAGGGCATAACTTACAACCCTTTCCCTGAGGGTTCTGGGGGGGGGGGTATCATCTTCAAAGACCTAATTTTCCGAACTCTCAACTAAGTTTAACAAAATGGATATCTCAAAATTTTGATTGCTTGTGCTTAGGGAAATGGTGGGCATGAGAGGGGGATTAGTTGCCCTCCAATCACTTTCAACTATTGAAAAGGGCACTAGTCCTTTTAATTCCTAAGCGAACTTTCCCCCAGAAGGTAGGGAGCTAGGTTTATTCGAAAATTAACCCCAGAAGGAAGAAGGGGGTCGGGGCCAAAACACACATATATATATATATATATATATATATATATATATATATATATATATATATATATATATATATATATATATATATATATATATATATATATATATATATATAGAGAGAGAGAGAGAGAGAGAGAGAGAGAGAGAGAGAGAGAGAGTAACAGAAAAAAAAACTCTTAGAAAAATGTTGCCTCACAGTGTTCCAAAATTAATTCATGAAGAAGAGGCTCACTTTATTTTTATTAATTAAATTTTCAAACCCAAAAAATTCTAATAAATTTTTACCCGATTTATTTCTACGACGGGTGTGGTCCTTACTTGTCTTACTTGTCAGTTTCCAATCCAATGAGCGCTTTTTGAAGTTTCTACGAAAACTTCATATAGAATGATATATGAAAAATAAGCCTGTAATATGTGTATTTTGGGATTATTGCTCCCGCTTTCTTTCAGAAAAATGTTTTTCTGTGTGACAGAAAAGATTACATTCATATTATAACCGACACGAAAGCTGGAGGGGGGCATCGAGACCCATACTAGGAAATTACCCAGAGCGTGCGCACTACCAGGAACCTTGTTTTCAATTAGATTTGAATGGTGAAAATTATTATTTTTGTATTTATTTACATTTTTAAGTGTTTTCTTGTTTCCCGAGAGGTTTTTCTCCCTTGCTTATGCAGGGTTCTATTGGAACATTCCCAAAAAATATTTATTTGAAGAAATTACTTCGGAAACTGTCGAAATACTGACTTATAACTGAGTTTTATATTTCAGACCCCCCTCCTCCCCCCTCTAAATATATTTACAGGGGTGCTGATTTTTATTCACGTCCCACTGTTAAACTAATATTTGCTTATGGGTAAGAAAGGGATTGAAGGAGGGAGTAATATCCTCCCTTACATTTAGGAGAAATTTGGATACAACAGTTCGTTGATACATTGGGTAAAGTTCATAACCTTCAACCCTCCCCCCGGGGAATTCGGGGGATTAAGCCATCCTAAAGGACATGGGTTTCATATTTTCAACCATGTTGAACAAAATGGCTATCTCAAAATTTTGATCAGGTGACTTTGGGGAAAAAATGAGCGTGGGAGGGGGCCTAGTTGCCCTCCATTTTTTTGGTCACTTAAAAAGGGCACTGGAACTTTTAATTTTCGTTCTAATTAGTCCTCCCACGAAATTCTAGGACCACTGGGTTGATACGATCACCCCTGGGGAAAAAAAACAACAAAAAAAAACAAATAAACAAGCATCCCTGGTCTTTCTTCTGGCAAAAAATGCAAAATTCCACATTTTTGTAGATAGGAGCTTGAAACCTCTAAAGTAGGGTTCTCTGATATGCTAAATATGATGGTGTTATTTTCATTAAGGTTCTATAACTTTTAGGGGGTGTTTCCTCTATTTTTTCGAAAATCAGCCAAATTTTCGCATATCTTTTGATGGGTTGGACTAAACTTGATGAAAGTTATATATTTGAATTCAGCATTGAAATCTGATTCTTTTGATGTATCAATTGGTATCAAAAACCCGTTTTCTAGAGTTTCGGTTACCATTGAGCCGGGTCGCTCCTTACTTACAGTTCGTTACCGCGAACTGTTTGAAAAGCTTGGAAGTATAAAACGAAATCATCATTGTAATAGTTATGGTCGAAAACCCTTAACTGGGGGTGTGCAAGATCACTTTCTGTATGTTCCTTCTCCAAGGCCCCTCAATAAGCAATTAAGGTACCAACACCAAATATATTAAATTAGATTTTTAGAGGTGTGGTTGTGTTAGTACAGCGTTTGACTTCAAATTAGAGTTTAATGCATTCGACTCCTGCTTAGGGTTTTTATTTCAATCATGGTTTTGTCCCTTCTATATGAGTATATTTCTGATAATTTCACTGTTTTTGTAAATCTGATGCACTCATTTTTAAAGCATGTCCCGGGAAGATATTTTGTCAAGCAGTGGTGCACTCAGAAAATTATTAAGATGGAAAGGGGCTGACCGGTGGTTCCTGGGTGAACCAACAGAAAACTTTAAAAATTCCTTAGGAAAAAAACGGTATTTTAGTAGAGAGGGAGGTGCTACTCCGATCGCTCACCCCTGCTGCCACCTACAACTTTTTTTAACACCAAATATTGGCATAGAGTCATTAGGGAGAACACGTGGTTAATGGGGTCAATGACATGGAACACCTGTGCTGTCAGTCATTAATCAAATTATTTCAGGGGAAGGTAATTAATGTCTGACAGATGACGTCAAGTTAACTAATGTCTTTGGAGTTTGACCAGAATTGTTTCCAGAGCACAGTTTAGATCAAACGTGACAGCTGATGTCCTGATTGATTGATTTGACACGAAAAGGGAATTAATTTGTTGTTTCTAAGGGGAATTATTGATTCACGAAAGGGGAATTAATTTGTTGTTTCCAAAGAGAATTGTTTCCGAGCGAATGTCTATATTAATGTTTTTGGAGTTCTGCCAAGAGAATTGTTTTCGAGCGGATATTTTGATCTTAGCGATGAATGTTTTAGCGTGGGAATCAGGTTTCTTAGTAATTTGAAATGTGACAGCGCAGAGATGCCGAAAACAAAGGAAAATGCTGAAATAACGTTTAGGGGTTATTTGTGAGAAACCCTTTTAGACATTTTAGGGAATTTTTTCGGTAAAAAAGTTAGAGACGTCTTAAAAGATGATTTTGAAGAGATTTTAGAAGAGGATTTGAGGGTGAAACTCTGTGGTCGTTATAATACACAAGTTCCATTTGAACAGTGTCAGTGAGGTCCCCTACCCCAACCCCAAAGGGTTCTGATCCCCCCACCCCAACCCCGAAGGAAGCCTCCGGTCCTCAAAGGTTCTCCGGGCTCCCAAAGGGCCCCCGACGCCCCAAAGGCTCCTGAGCCCCAATACTTTTTTAGGGATTTATTATATCTTTTCAGAACAAATTATTATTTTAGGGAATTATTTCGGCAAAACAGTTAGAGACATTTTAAAAGATGATTTTCGAAGAGATTTTAGAAGAGGATTTGAGGGTGAAACTCTGTGGTCGTTATAATACACAAGTTCCATTTGAACAGTGTCGTGAGGTCCTCTACCCCAATCCCAAAGGGTTCCGATCCCCCTAACCCAACCCCGAAGGAAGCCCCCGGTCCTCAAAGGTCCCCCAAGCTCCCAAAGGACCACCCGGCCCTTTAAGGGCCCCCCAGACCCTCAAAGGCCCTCCCCGGGCCCCGTCTTTCGTTGATGTGTGTTGTCTGCAACCTATGATTTGGGGTGTATGGGTTGCTATTTTTGACTTTTCTGAGTTGGATTTCTTAGTCTTTCATAGGTATGTGTTGTCTGAAACATATGATTTGGGAAGGGTGGTTTTCTATTTTTGACTTTTCTGAGCTGGATTTCTTAGCCTTTCATAGTTGTGTGTTGTCAGAAAATTATGATTTGGGATGTGTAGTTTGCTATTTGGACTTTTCAGAGCTAGGATTCTTAGTCTCTCATAGGTGTTTGTTGAAACTGAGCTAGATTTCTTAGTCCCTCATAGGTGTTTGTTGTCTGAAACCTATAGTTTGGGATGAGTAGTTTGCTATTTTTGACTTTTCTGAGCTAGGTTTCTTAGCCTTTCATAAGTGTGTGTTGTCGGAAACTTATGATTTGGGTTGTGTAAATTACTATTTTTGACTTTTCTGACCTAGATTTCTTAGCCTTTCATAGGTGTTTGTTGTCTGAAACCTATAGTTTGGGATGAGTAGTTTGCTTTTTGGACTTTTCAGAGCTGGATTTCTAAGCCTTTCGTAGGTGTGTGTTGACTGAAACTTATGATTTGTGATATGAAAATTCCTCTTTCGGGCTTTTCTAAGCTAGATTTCTTAGTCTTTCGTTGGTGTGTGTTGTCTGAAACCTATGATTTGGGATTTGTAGTCTGCTTTTTGGACTTTTCAGAGCTAGGATTCTTAGTCCCTCATAGGTGTTTGTTGTCTGAAAACTATAGTTTGGGATGAGTAGTTTGCTATTTCAGGCTTTTCTGAGCTAAGGTTTCATAGCATTTCGTAGGTGTGTGTTGTCTGAAACTTACGATTTGAGGTGTGTAATTTGCTATTTCAGGCTTTTCTGAGTCAAGGTTTCATAGTATTTCATAGGTGAATGTTGTCTGAAACTTATGATTTGGGATATGTAAATTACTATTTCGGGCTTTTCTAAGCTAGATTTCTTAGTCTTTCTTTGGTATGTGTTGTCTGAAACCAATGATTTGGGATGGGTGGTTTGCTTTTTTTTACTTTTCTGAGCTAGGATTTTCGAGTATTTCGTTGGTGAATGTTGTCTGAAACCTATGATTTGGGATGAGTAGTTTGCTTTTTGGACTTTTCAGAGCTGGATTTCTTAGTCCCTCATAGGTGTTTGTTGTCAGAAAATTATGATTTGGGATGTGTAGTTTGCTATTTTTGACTTTTCTGAGCTAGGTTTCTTAGTCCCTCATAGGTGTTTGTTGTCTGAAACCTATAGTTTGGGATGAATAGTTTGCTATTTCAGGCTTTTTTGAGCTAAGGTTTCTTAGTATTTCATAGGTGTGTGGTGTCTGAAACCTATGATTTGGGATGTGTGGGTTGCTATTTTTTGAATTTTCTAAGCTGGGTTTCTTAGCCTTTCGTAAGTGTGTGTTGACTAAAACCTATGATTCAGGAATGATTGGTTTGCATTTTTTTACTTTTATATGCTAGATTTATTAGTCTTTCGTTGGTGTGTGTTGTCTGAAACCTATGATTTGGGATTTGTAGTTTTCTTTTTTGACTTTTAAAAGCTAGGATTCATAGTCCCTCATAGGTGTTTGTGGTCTGAAACCTATAGTTTGGGATGAGTAGTTTGCTATTTAAGGCTTTTCTGAGCTAAGGTTTCTTAGTAGTTTTTAGGTGTGTTTTGTCTGAAACTTACGATTTGAGGTGTGTAATTTGCTATTTCAGGCTTTTTTGAGCTAAGATTTCATATTATTTCGTAGGTGAATGTTGTCTGAAACTTATGATTTGGGATATATAAATTACTATTTCGGGCTTTTCTAAGCTAGATTTCTTAGTCTTTCGTCGGTGTGTGTTGTCTGAAACCTATGATTTGGGATGGGTGGGTTGCTATTTTTTACTTTTCTGAGCTGGATTTCTTAGCCTTTCATAGGTGTGTGTTGACTGAAACCTATGATTTGGGATGATTGGTTTGCTATTTTTGACTTTTTTTAGCTAGATTTCTTATCCTTTCATATGTTTGTGCTGTCAGAAAATTATGTTTTTTGATTGGTGAGTTTGCTTTTTGGACCTTTAAATGCTAAGATTATTAGTGACTCTTTGGTGTTTGTTGTCTGAAACCTACAGTTTGGGATGAGTTAGGTTAAGTTAAGTTAGGTTAGGTCTGGTTTGGGATTAAGTTTGGTTAGGTTAAGTTTGGTTAGGTCTGGCTAGCCAGACCTAACCTAACCTAACTTAACCTAACCTAACCTAACCTATATTAACCTTAACCTAACTTAATCGAACTTAACCTAACCTAACTTAATCCAACTTAACCTAACCTAACTTAACCTAACCGAACTCTAACCTAACTTAACCTTAACCTAAATTAACCTAACCTAACTTAATCTAGCCTAACCTTACCTAATTTAATCTTTTTACCATGTTTAAGTTAGGTTAGCTTATCATTAGCGCTAATGATAAGTTAACCTAACTTAACCTAACTTAAAAATGGAGAAATGTTTCTAATTATTTACTACTATTTGTTTATAACTATGCTAACCTAGTCTATTGCTTTTGGTGGTTAGATGAATGAACCAAAGTTAACAAAAATAAGGGATAAAGTGAAAATTTTTATTTTCATGTTAAATAGTCATAAACATAGTATAGGAAGTTCTTTCTTACATGGCAAATTTTGTAATAAAACTTAATTATTCTTGTAGCTTTTAGAACATAGGATTTGATATTAACTCTTATTCATTTTTAGTGGTAAATTTCATACCTGATCTACCTTTTTTTCTCTTCTCTAAGATAATCCAGATGAGAGCTGGCACATTTTGTAGTTCAATTAGACAAATTAGAATTAAAGCGTCACCAGAATTAAAGCATAACTCCCTGTTTTCTTTAAGAAGATTCGCAATGAAACTATGACTTTTCATATCTTCTATGAAAAATTCGAAAAAGAACTTTAGATTTTTTCACGCCTTTGTGAAAATTATGAACTGAATTTAAGAAAATTTGTAATTAAAGTGAAACTTTTTATCTTCATGGAAAATAATCACACCCATAATATAACTTTTCCTATCTTCTACGGTAAAAATTAGAACTGACCTTGTGCTATCAGAAAATTATAATTTGGGATTTGTAGTTTGCTTTTTGGACTTTTCAGAGCTAGGATTCTTAGTCCCTCATAGGTGTTTGTTGTCTGAAACCTATAGTTTGGGAAGAGTAGTTTGCTATTTCAGGCTTTTCTGAGCTAAGGTTTCTTAGTATTTCGTAGGTGTGTGTTGTCTGAAACTTATGATTTGAGGT